>NW_028270169.1:4389909-4548242 GCF_037043375.1 Chiloscyllium plagiosum | reverse complement strand
GGGGACGTGTGAGTGGGGGGCGTGTCAGTGGGTGGCGTGTGAGTGGGGGGGGCGTGTGTCAGTGTGCAGGTGTGTCAGTGTGGGGGGCGTGTGTCAGTGGCGGGTGCGTGTCAGTGGTGGGGGGGCGTGTCAGTGGCGGGGGCGTGTCAGTGGTGGGGGCGTGTCAGTGGTGGGGGCGTGTCAGTGGTGGGGGCGTGTCAGTGGTGGGGGCGTGTCAGTGGTGGGGGCGTGTCAGTGGTGGGGGCGTGTCAGTGGGGGGCGGTGTCAGTGGGGGGCGGTGTCAGTGGGGGGGTGTGTCAGTGTCGGAGGTGTGTCAGTGTCGGGGGTGTCAGTGTGCGGGTGTGTGTCAGTGTGGGGGTTGTCAGTATGGGGTGTGTCAGTGTGTGGGTGTGTGTCAGTGTGGATGGGAGTGTCAGTGTGGGGTGGTGTGTGTGTGTGTGGGATGGTGTCAGTGTGGGGGGCGTGTCAGTGTGGTGGGGCGTGTCAGTGTGGTGGGGCGTGTCAGTGTGGGGGTGTGTGTCAGTGTGGGGGTGTGTGTCAGTGTGGGGGTGGCGTGTCAGTGGGGGAGGCGTGTCAGTGTGGGATGTGTGTCAGTGTGGGATGTGTGTCAGTGTGGGGTGTCAGTGGGGGGGGCGTGTGAGTGGGGGGTCGTGTGACAGTGTGCAGGTGTGTGTCAGTCTGGGGGGTGTCAGTGTGGGGGTGTGTGTCAGTGTGGGGGTGTGTGTCAGTTGGGGGGATGTGTGTCAGTGGCGGGTGCGTGTCAGTGGTGGGGAGGCGTGTCAGTGGCGGGGGCGTGTCAGTGTGGGGGGCGTGTCAGTGTGGGGGGGTGTGTCAGTGCGGGGGGTGTTGTCAGTCCGGGGTGTGTGTGTCAGTGTGGGGTGTGTGTCAGAGTGGGATGTGTGTGTCAGAGTGGGATGTGTGTGTCAGTGTGGGTGGGGTGTCTCTGTGTGGGGTGTCAGTGGGGGGGATGTGTGAGTGGGGGGGCGTGTCAGTGGGGGGCGTGTCAGTGGGGGGCGTGTCAGTGGGGGGCGTGTCAGTGGGGGGCGTGTCAGTGGGGGGGGCGTGTCAGTGGGGGGGGCGTGTCAGTGGGGGGGGCGTGTCAGTGGGGGGGCGTCAGTGTGGGGCGGTGTCAGTGTGGGGGGGGTTGTCAGTGTGGGGGTTGTCAGTGTGGGGGTTGTCAGTGTGGGGGTTGTCAGTGTGGGGGGTGATAGTGTGCGGGTGTGTGTCAGTGTGGGGGGGTGTCAGTGTGGTGGGTGTCAGTATGGGGGTGGGTGTCAGTGTGGGGTGGTGTCTGTGTGTGTGGGATGGTGTCAGTGTGGGGGGGCGTGTCAGTGGGGAGCGTGTCAGTGGGGAGTGGGTCAGTGGGGAGCGGGTCAGTGGGGGGGGCGTGTCAGTGTGGGGGTGTGTGTCAGTGTGGGGGTGTGTGTCAGTGGCGGGTGCGTGTCAGTGGTGGGGCGGCGTGTCAGTGGCGGGGCGGTGTCAGTGTGGGGGTGTCAGTGTGGGGGGTGTCAGTGTCGGGGGTGTCAGTGTCGGGGGTGTCAGTGTGGGGGGTGTCAGTGTGGGGGGGTGTCAGTGTGGGGGGGTGTCAGTGTGGTGGTGGGTGTCAGTGTGGTGGTGGGTGTCAGTGTGGTGGTGGGTGTCAGTGTGGGGGGTGTCAGTGTGGGGCGGTGTCAGTGTGTGGGTGCGTGTCAGTGTGTGGGTGCGTGTCAGTGTGGGGGGGGCATGTCAGGGGGGGCATGTCAGTGGGGGGGGCGTGTCAGTTTGGGGGGCGTGTCATTGTGAGGGGCGTGTCATTGTGGGCGGCCTGTCATTGTGGGCGGCCTGTCATTGTGGGGGGGCGTGTCAGTGTGGGGGGGCGTGTCAGTGTGGGGGGGCGTGTCAGTGTGGGGGGGCATGTCAGAGCGGGGTGGGTGTCAGTGCAAGGGGGGGTGTCAGTGCAAGTGGGGTGTCAGTGTGGGGGATGAGTGTGGGGGGGCGTCAGTGTGGGGGTGTGTGTCAGTCTCAGTGTGCGGGTGTGTATCTGTGTGTGGGGTGTCAGTGCGGGGGGTTGTCAGTGCGGGGGGTTGTGAGTGTGGGGGGGTGATAGTGTGCGGGTGTGTGTCAGTGTGGGCGGTGTCAGTGTGGGGGGTGTCAGTGTGGGGGGTGTCAGTGTGGAGGGTGTCAGTGTGGAGGGTGTCAGTGTGGAGGGTGTCAGTGTGGAGGGTGTCAGTGTGGAGGGTGTCAGTGTGGGGGGTGTCAGTGTGGGGGGTGTCAGTGTGGGGGGTGTCAGTGTGGGGGGTGTCAGTGTGGAGGGTGTCAGTGTGGAGGGTGTCAGTGTGGAGGGTGTCAGTGTGGGGGGGGTGTCTCTGTGTGGGAGTGTGTCAGTGTGGGATGTGTGCTGCAGTGTGGTGGTGTGTGTGTCAGTGGGGGGGCGTGTCAGTGGGGGGGGCGTGTCAGTGGGGGGGCGTGTCAGTGGGGGGTGCGTGTCAGTGGGGGGTGCGTGTCAGTGGGGGGTGCGTGTCAGTGGGGGGTGCGTGTCAGTGGGGGGTGTGTCAATGGGGGGGCGTGTCAGTGGGGGGCGCGTGTCAGTGGGGGGCGCGTGTCAGTGGGGGGGCGTGTCAGTGGGGGGCGCGTGTCAGTGGGGTGGGGCGTGTCAGTGGGGTGGGGCGTGTCAGTGGGGTGGGGTGTGTCAGTGGGGGGCGTGTCAGTGGGGGGGCGTGTCAGTGGGGGGGCGTGTAAGTGGGGGGCGCGTGTGAGTGGGGGGGAGCGTGTCAGTGTGCGGGTGTGTGTCAGAGTGCGGGTGTGTGTCAGTGTGGGGGGGGTGTCAGTGTGGGGGGGTGTGTCAGTGTGGGGGGGGTGTCAGTGTGGGGGGGTGTGTCAGTGTGGGGCGGTGTCGGTGTGGGGGTGTGTGTCAGTGTGGGGGGTGTCTGTATGGGGGTGTGTCAGTGTGGGGGTTGTCAGTATGGGGGTGTCAGTGTGGGGGGTGTCTGTATGGGGGCGTGTCAGTGTGGGGAGGTGTGTCAGTGAGGGGGTGTGTGTCAGTGTGGGGGGTGTGTCAGTGTGGTGGATGTCAGTATGGGGGTGTGTGTCAGTGTGGGGGTGTGTGTCAGTGTGGGGGTGTGTGTCAGTGTGGGGCGGTGTCAGTGTGGGGGTGTGTGTCAGTGTGGGGGTGTCAGTGTGGGGGGGTGTCAGTGTGGGGGGTGTCTGTATGGGGGTGTGTCAGTGTGCGAGTGTGTGTCAGTGTGGGGGTTGTCAGTGTGGGGGTTGTCAGTGTGGGGGGGGTCAGTGTGGGGCGTGTCAGTGTGGGGGTGTGTCAGTGTGGGGCGGTGTCAGTGTGGGGGGGGGTGTCAGTGTGCGGGTGTGTGTCAGTGTGGGGGGGTGTCTGTGTGTGTGGGATGGTGTCAGTATGGGGGGCGTGTCAGTATGGGGGGCGTGTGTCAGTGGGGGGGGCGTGTGTCAGTGTGCAGGTGTGTGTCAGTGTGCGGGTGTGTGTCAGTGTGGGGGGGGTGTCAGTGTGGGGGGGGTGTCAGTGTGGGGGGGGTGTCAGTGTGGGGGGGTGTCAGTATGGGGGTGGGTGTCAGTGTGGGGGTGTGTGTCAGTGTGGGTCAGTGTGGGGGGTGTCAGTGTGGGGGGTGTCAGTGTGGGGGGGGTCAGTGCGGGGGGTTGTCAGTGCGGGGTGTTGTCAGTGTGGGGGGGTGTGTCAGTGTGGTGGGTGTATGGGGGTTTGTGTCAGTGTGGGGGTGTGTGTCAGTGTGGGGGGGTGTGTCAGTATGGGGGGTGTCAGTGTGGGGGGTGTCAGTGTGGGGGTGTGTCAGTGTGCGGGTGTGTGTCAGTACGGGGTGTGTCAGTGTGGGGGGCGTGTCATTGTGAGGGGCGTGTCATTGTGGGCGGCCTGTCATTGTGGGCGGCCTGTCATTGTGGGGGGGCGTGTCAGTGTGGGGGGGCGTGTCAGTGTGGGGGGGCGTGTCAGTGTGGGGGGGCATGTCAGAGCGGGGTGGGTGTCAGTGCAAGTGGGGTGTCAGTGTGGGGGATGAGTGTGGGGGGGCGTCAGTGTGGGGGTGTGTGTCAGTCTCAGTGTGCGGGTGTGTATCTGTGTGTGGGGTGTCAGTGCGGGGGGTTGTCAGTGCGGGGGGTTGTGAGTGTGGGGGGGTGATAGTGTGCGGGTGTGTGTCAGTGTGGGCGGTGTCAGTGTGGGGGGTGTCAGTGTGGGGGGTGTCAGTGTGGAGGGTGTCAGTGTGGAGGGTGTCAGTGTGGAGGGTGTCAGTGTGGAGGGTGTCAGTGTGGAGGGTGTCAGTGTGGGGGTGTCAGTGTGGGGGGTGTCAGTGTGGAGGGTGTCAGTGTGGAGGGTGTCAGTGTGGAGGGTGTCAGTGTGGGGGGGGTGTCTCTGTGTGGGAGTGTGTCAGTGTGGGATGTGTGCTGCAGTGTGGTGGTGTGTGTGTCAGTGGGGGGGCGTGTCAGTGGGGGGGGCGTGTCAGTGGGGGGGCGTGTCAGTGGGGGGTGCGTGTCAGTGGGGGGTGCGTGTCAGTGGGGGGTGCGTGTCAGTGGGGGGTGCGTGTCAGTGGGGGGTGTGTCAATGGGGGGGCGTGTCAGTGGGGGGCGCGTGTCAGTGGGGGGCGCGTGTCAGTGGGGGGGCGTGTCAGTGGGGGGCGCGTGTCAGTGGGGTGGGGCGTGTCAGTGGGGTGGGGCGTGTCAGTGGGGTGGGGTGTGTCAGTGGGGGGCGTGTCAGTGGGGGGGCGTGTCAGTGGGGGGGCGTGTAAGTGGGGGGCGCGTGTGAGTGGGGGGGAGCGTGTCAGTGTGCGGGTGTGTGTCAGAGTGCGGGTGTGTGTCAGTGTGGGGGGGGTGTCAGTGTGGGGGGGTGTGTCAGTGTGGGGGGGGTGTCAGTGTGGGGGGGTGTGTCAGTGTGGGGCGGTGTCGGTGTGGGGGTGTGTGTCAGTGTGGGGGGTGTCTGTATGGGGGTGTGTCAGTGTGGGGGTTGTCAGTATGGGGGTGTCAGTGTGGGGGGTGTCTGTATGGGGGCGTGTCAGTGTGGGGAGGTGTGTCAGTGAGGGGGTGTGTGTCAGTGTGGGGGGTGTGTCAGTGTGGTGGATGTCAGTATGGGGGTGTGTGTCAGTGTGGGGGTGTGTGTCAGTGTGGGGGTGTGTGTCAGTGTGGGGCGGTGTCAGTGTGGGGGTGTGTGTCAGTGTGGGGGTGTCAGTGTGGGGGGGTGTCAGTGTGGGGGGTGTCTGTATGGGGGTGTGTCAGTGTGCGAGTGTGTGTCAGTGTGGGGGTTGTCAGTGTGGGGGTTGTCAGTGTGGGGGGGGTCAGTGTGGGGCGTGTCAGTGTGGGGGTGTGTCAGTGTGGGGCGGTGTCAGTGTGGGGGGGGGTGTCAGTGTGCGGGTGTGTGTCAGTGTGGGGGGGTGTCTGTGTGTGTGGGATGGTGTCAGTATGGGGGGCGTGTCAGTATGGGGGGCGTGTGTCAGTGGGGGGGGCGTGTGTCAGTGTGCAGGTGTGTGTCAGTGTGCGGGTGTGTGTCAGTGTGGGGGGGGTGTCAGTGTGGGGGGGGGTGTCAGTGTGGGGGGGGTGTCAGTGTGGGGGGGGTGTCAGTATGGGGGTGGGTGTCAGTGTGGGGGTGTGTGTCAGTGTGGGTCAGTGTGGGGGGTGTCAGTGTGGGGGGTGTCAGTGTGGGGGGGGTCAGTGCGGGGGGTTGTCAGTGCGGGGTGTTGTCAGTGTGGGGGGGTGTGTCAGTGTGGTGGGTGTATGGGGGTTTGTGTCAGTGTGGGGGTGTGTGTCAGTGTGGGGGGGTGTGTCAGTATGGGGGGTGTCAGTGTGGGGGGTGTCAGTGTGGGGGTGTGTCAGTGTGCGGGTGTGTGTCAGTACGGGGTGTGTCAGTGTGGGGGTGTGTGTCAGTGTGGGGGTGTGTGTCAGTGTGGGGGTGTGTGTCAGTGTGGGGCGGTGTCAGTGTGGGGGTGTGTTTCAGTGTGGGGGTGTGTTTCAGTGTGGGGGTGTGTCAGTGTGGGGGTGTGTGTCAGTGTGGGGGTGTGTGTCAGTGTGGGGGTGTGTCAGTGTGGGGGTGTGTCAGTGTGGGGGTGTGTCAGTGTGGGGGTGTGTCAGTGTGGGGGTGTCAGTGTGGGGGGTGTCAGTGTGGGGGTGTGTGTCAGTGTGGGGGTGTGTCAGTGTGGGGGTGTGTCAGTGTGGGGGTGTGTCAGTGTGGGGGTGTCAGTGTGGGGGGTGTCAGTGTGGGGGGTGTCAGTGTGGGGGGGGTGTCAGTGTGGGGGGTGTCAGTGTGGGGGGTGTCAGTGTGGGGGGTGTCAGTGTGGGGGGTGTCAGTGTGGGGGTGTGTGTCAGTGTGGGGGGTGTCAGTGTGGGGGGTGTCTGTTTGGGGGTGTGTCAGTGTGCGGGTGTGTGTCAGTGTGCGGGTGTGTGTCAGTGTGGGGCAGTGTCAGTGTGGGGGGGGTGTCAGTGTGGGGGGGCGTGTCAGTGTGGGGGGGCATGTCAGAGCGGGGTGGGTGTCAGTACGGGGGGGTGTCAGTGCAAGTGGGGTGTCAGTGTGGGGGATGAGTGTGGGGGGGCGTCAGTGTGGGGGTGTGTGTCAGTGTCAGTGTGCGGGTGTGTATCTGTGTGTGGGGTGTCAGTGCGGGGGGTTGTCAGTGTGGGGGGTGTCAGTGCGGGGTGTTGTCAGTGTGGGGGGGGTGTCAGTGGGGGGGGCGTGTCAGTGGGGGGGGCGTGTCAGTTTGGGGGGGCGTGTCATTGTGAGGGGCGTGTCATTGTGAGGGGCGTGTCATTGTGGGCGGCCTGTCATTGTGGGCGGCCTGTCATTGTGGGCGGCCTGTCATTGTGGGGGGGCGTGTCATTGTGGGGGGGCGTGTCATTGTGGGGGGGGCGTGTCATTGTGGGGGTCGTGTCATTGTGGGGGGCGTGTCATTGTGGGGGGGCGTGTCAGTGGGGGGGCGTGTCAGTGGGGGGGTGTCAGTGTGGGGGGGCGTGTCAGTGTGGGGGGGCGTGTCAGTGTGGGGGGCGTGTCATTGTGGGGGGCGTGTCATTGTGGGGGGGCGTGTCATTGTGGGGGGGCGTGTCATTGTGGGGGGGTGTGTCATTGTGGGGGGGGTGTGTCATTGTGGGGGTCGTGTCAGTGTGGGGGGGCGTGTCAGTGTGGGGGGGCGTGTCAGTGTGGGGGGGCGTGTCAGTGGGGGGGGCGTGTCAGTGGGGGGGGCGTGTCAGTGGGGGGGGCGTGTCAGTGGGGGGGGCGTGTCAGTGGGGGGGTGTCAGTGTGGGGGGGCGTGTCAGTGTGGGGGGGCATGTCATTGTGGGGGGGCGTGTCAGTGTGGGGGGGTGTGTCAGTATGGGGAGTGTGTCAGTGTGGGGGGGTGTGTCAGTATGGGGGGGGGTCAGTGTGGGGCGGTGTCAGTGTGGGGCGGTGTCAGTGTGGGGCGGTGTCAGTGTGGGGCGGTGTCAGTGTGGGGCGGTGTGTCAGTGTGGGGGTGTGTGTCAGTGTGGGGCGGTGTCAGTGTGGGGGTGTGTGTCAGTGTGGGGGGGTGTCAGTGTGGGGGTGTGTGTCAGTGTGGGGGGTGTCAATGTGGGGGTGTGTTTCAGTGTGGGGGTGTATTTCAGTGTGGGGGTGTGTTTCAGTGTGGGGGTGTGTCAGTGTGGGGGTGTGTCAGTGTGGGGGGTGTCAGTGTGGGGGGGTGTCAGTGTGGGGGGTGTCAGTGTGGGGGGTGTCAGTGTGGGGGTGTGTGTCAGTGTGGGGGGTGTCAGTGTGGGGGGGGTGTCAGTGTGCGGGTGTGTGTCAGTGTGGGGGGGGTGTCATTGTGGGGGGTGTCTGTGTGCGGGTGTGTGTCAGTGTGCGGGTGTGTGTCAGTGTGGGGCAGTGTCAGTGTGGGGGTGTGTGTCAGTGTGGGGGGTGTCAGTGTGGGGGGGGTGTCAGTGTGGGGGGGGTGTCAGTGTGGGGGGGTGTCAGTGTGGGGGGGTGTCAGTGTGGGGGGGTGTCAGTGTGGGGGGGTGTCTGTTTGGGGGAAGTCTGTTTGGGGGGGTGTCAGTGTGCGGGTGTGTGTCAGTGTGGGGGGGGTGTCAGTGTGGGGGGTGTCAGTATGGGGGTGTGTCAGTGTGGGGGCGGTGTCAGTGTGGGGTTGTGTGTCAGTGTGGGGGGTGTCAATGTGGGGGTGTTTGTCAGTGTGAGGGGTGTCAGTGTGGGGGGTGTCAGTGTGGGGGGTGTCAGTGTGGGGGGTGTCAGTGTGGGGGGGGGTGTCAGTGTGGGGGGGGGTGTCAGTGTGGGGGGGGGTGTCAGTGTGGGGGTGTGTGTCAGTGTGGGGCGGTGTCAGTGTGGGGGTGTGTGTCATTGTGGGGGGTGTCTGTTTGGGGGTGTGTCAGTGTGGGGGCGGTGTCAGTGTGGGGGTGTGTGTCAGTGTGGGGGGTGTCAATGTGGGGGTGTTTGTCAGTGTGGGGGGTGTCAGTGTGGGGGGTGTCAGTGTGCGGGTGTGTGTCAGTGTGGGGGGGTGTCAGTGTGGGAGGGCTGTCAGTGTGGGGGGGGTGTCAGTGTGGGGGGGGTGTCAGTGTGGGGGGGTGTCAGTGTGGGAGGGCTGTCAGTGTGGGGGGGGTGTCAGTGTGGGGGGGGTGTCAGTGTGGGGGGGGTGTCAGTGTGGGGGGGGTGTCAGTGTGGGGGGGTGTCAGTGTGGGGGGTGTCAGTGTGGGGGTGTGTGTCAGTGTGGGGGGTGTCAGTGTGGGGGGTGTCAGTGTGGGGGGTGTCAGTGTGGGGGTGTGTGTCAGTGTGGGGGGTGTCAGTGTGGGGCGGTGTCAGTGTGCGGGTGTGTGTCAGTGTGGGGGGTGTCAATGTGTGGATGTGTGTCAGTGTGGGGGGCGTGTCAGTGTGGGGTGGCGTGTGAGTGGGGGGGCGTGTCAGTGGGGGGGTGTAGGTTGGGGGGCGTGTCGGTGTGGGTGCGTGAGAGTGGGGGGCGTGAGAGTGGGGGGGCGTGTCAGTGGGGGGGCGGTGTCAGTGTGGGGGGTGTCAGTGTGTGGGTGCGTGTCAGTGTGGGGGGGCATGTCAGAGCGGGGTGGGTGTCAGAGCGGGGTGGGTGTCAGAGCGGGGTGGGTGTCAGTACGGGGGGGGGTGTCAGTACGGGGGGGGTGTCAGTGCAAGTGGGGTGTCAGTGTGGGGGGGCGTCAGTGTGGGGGTGTGTGTCAGTGTGGGATGTGTGTGTCAGTGTGGGTGGGGTGTCTCTGTGTGGGGTGTCTCTGTGTGGGGTGTCTCTGTGTGGGGTGTCTCTGTGTGGGGTGTCTCTGTGTGGGAGTGTGTCAGTGTGGGGGTGTGTCAGTGTGGGGGTGTGTGTGTCAGTGTGGATGGGAGTGTCAGTTTGGGGGGTCTCAGTGTGGGGGGTCTCAGTGTGGGGGGTCTCAGTGTGGGGTGTCTCTGTGTGGGGTGTCTCTGTGTGGGGTGTCTCTGTGTGGGGTGTCTCTGTGTGGGGTGTCTCTGTGTGGGGTGTCTCTGTGTGGGGTGTCTCTGTGTGGGAGTGTGTCAGTGTGGGATGTGTGTGTCAGTGTGGGTGGGGTGTCTCTGTGTGGGGTGTCTCTGTGTGGGGTGTCTCTGTGTGGGGTGTCTCTGTGTGGGGTGTCTCTGTGTGGGAGTGTGTCAGTGTGGGGGTGTGTGTGTCGGTGTGGATGGGAGTGTCAGTGTGGGGGGGGCATGTCAGTGGGGGGGCGTGTCAGTTTGGGGGGCGTGTCAGTTTGGGGGGGCGTGTCAGTGGTGGGGCGTGTCAGTGGTCGGGCGTGTCAGTGGGGGTGTCAGTGGGGGGGGGGTCAGTGTGGGGTGTGTGTCAGTGTGGGGGGTGTCAGTGTGGGGGGTGTCAGTGTGGGGGGTGTCAGTGTGGGGGTGTGTCAGTGTGGGGGTGTGTGTCAGTGTGGTGGGGGTGTCAGTGTGGTGCGGGGGTCTGTGTGGTGGGGGTGTCAGTGTGGGGGGGGTGTCTGTATGGGGGTGTGTCAGTGTGCGGGTGTGTGTCAGTATGGGGTTGTGTCAGTGTGGGGGGTGTCAGTGTGGGGGGTGTGTCAGTGTGGGGGGTGTCAGTGTGGGGCGGTGTCAGTGTGGGGCGGTGTCAGTGTGGGGCGGTGTCAGTGTGGGGCGGTGTCAGTGTGGGGCGGTGTCAGTGTGGGGGTGTGTGTCAGTGTGGAGGTTGTCAGTGTGGAGGTGTGTCAGTGTGGAGGTGTGTCAGTGTGGGGGGTGTCAGTGTGGGGGGTGTCAGTGTGGGGGGTGTCAGTGTGGGGGGTGTCAGTGTGGGGGGTGTCAGTGTGCGGGTGTGTCAGTGTGCGGGGGGGTGTCAGTGTGGGGGGTGTCAGTGTGGGGGGGTGTCAGTGTGGGAGGGTGTGTCAGTGTGGGGCGGTGTGTCAGTGTGGGGGGTGTCAGTGTGGGGGGGTGTCAGTGTGGGGGGTGTCAGTGTGGGGGGTGTCAGTGTGGGGGGTGTCAGTGTGGGGGGTGTGTGTCAGTGTGGGGGGTGTCAGTGTGGGGGTGTGTGTCAGTGTGGGGGGTGTCAGTGTGGGGGGGTGTCAGTGTGGGGGGTGTCTGTTTGGGGGGTGTCTGTTTGGGGGGGTGTCAGTGTGCGGGTGTGTGTCAGTGTGGGGGGTGTCAGTGTGGGGGGAGTGTCAGTGTGGGGGGTGTCTGTGTGCAGGTGTGTGTCAGTGTGGGGGCGGTGTCAGTGTGGGGGTGTGTGTCAGTGTGGGGGGTGTCAATGTGGGGGTGTGTGTCAGTGTGGGGGGTGTCAGTGTGGGGGGTGTCAGTGTGGGGGGGGTGTCAGTGTGGGGGCGTGTGTTAGTGTGTGTGTGTGTCAGTGTGGGGGGTGTCAGTGTGGGGGGGGTGTCAGTGTGGGGGGTTGTGTTAGTGTGGGTGTGTGTGTCAGTGTGGGGGGTGTCAGTGTGGGGTGTGTGTCAGTGTGGGGGGCGTGTCAGTGTGGGGTGGCGTGAGAGTGGGGGGGCATGTCAGTAGGGGGGCGTGTCAGTGGGGGGGCGTGAGAGTGGGGGGGGCTTGAGAGTGGGGGGGGCTTGAGAGTGGGGGGGCATGTCAGTGGGGGGGCGTGTCAGTTGGGGGGGCGTGTCAGTTGGGGGGTCGGTGTCAGTGTGGGGGGGCGGTGTCAGTGTGTGGGGGGGCGTGTCAGTGTGGGGTGTCTCTGTGTGGGGTGTCTCTGTGTGGGAGTGTGTCAGTGTGGGGGTGTGTGTGTCAGTGTGGATGGGAGTGTCAGTGTGGGGGGTGTCAGTTTGGGGGGTGTCTCTGTGTGGGGTGTCTCTGTGTGGGAGTGTGTCAGTGTGGGATGTGTGTGTCAGTGTGGGTGGGGTGTCTCTGTGTGGGGTGTCTCTGTGTGGGAGTGTGTCAGTGTGGGGGTGTGTGTGTCGGTGTGGATGGGAGTGTCAGTGTGGGGGGGGCATGTCAGTGGGGGGGCGTGTCATTGTGGGCAGCCTGTCATTGTGGGCGGCCTGTCATTGTGGGCGGCCTGTCATTGTGGGGGGGCGTCTCATTGTGGGGGGGGCGTCTCATTGTGGGGGGGCGTGTCATTGTGGGGGGGCGTGTCATTGTGGGGGGGCGTGTCAGTGGGGGGGGCGTGTCAGTTTGGGGGGCGTGTCAGTTTGGGGGGCGTGTCAGTTTGGGGGGCGTGTCAGTTTGGGGGGCGTGTCAGTGGTGGGGCGTGTCAGTGGTGGGGCGTGTCAGTGGGGGGGGTGTCAGTGTGGGGTGTGTGTCAGTGTGGGGGGTGTCAGTGTGGGGGGTGTCAGTGTGGGGGTGTGTGTCAGTGTGGGGGTGTGTGTCAGTGTGGTGGGGGTGTCAGTGTGGTGGGGGTGTCAGTGTGGTGGGGGTGTCAGTGTGGGGGGTGTCTGTATGGGGGTGTGTCAGTGTGCGGGTGTGTGTCAGTATGGGGTTGTGTCAGTGTGGGGGGTGTCAGTGTGGGGGGTGTGTCAGTGTGGGGGGTGTCAGTGTGGGGCGGTGTCAGTGTGGGGCGGTGTCAGTGTGGGGCGGTGTCAGTGTGGGGCGGTGTCAGTGTGGGGCGGTGTCAGTGTGGGGCGGTGTCAGTGTGGGGGTGTGTGTCAGTGTGGAGGTTGTCAGTGTGGAGGTTGTCAGTGTGGAGGTGTGTCAGTGTGGGGGGTGTCAGTGTGGGGGGTGTCAGTGTGGGGGGTGTCAGTGTGCGGGTGTGTCAGTGTGCGGGTGTGTGTCAGTGTGGGGGGTGTCAGTGTGGGGGGGTGTCAGTGTGGGAGGGTGTGTCAGTGTGGGGGTGTGTGTCAGTGTGGGGGTGTGTGTCAGTGTGGGGGGTGTCAGTGTGGGGGGGTGTCAGTGTGGGGGGTGTGTGTCAGTGTGGGGGGTGTCAGTGTGGGGGTGTGTGTCAGTGTGGGGGGTGTCAGTGTGGGGGGGTGTCAGTGTGGGGGGTGTCTGTTTGGGGGGTGTCTGTTTGGGGGGTGTCTGTTTGGGGGGGTGTCAGTGTGCGGGTGTGTGTCAGTGTGGGGGGTGTCAGTGTGGGGGGAGTGTCAGTGTGGGGGGTGTCTGTATGGGGGTGTGTCAGTGTGCAGGTGTGTGTCAGTGTGGGGGCGGTGTCAGTGTGGGGGTGTGTGTCAGTGTGGGGGGTGTCAATGTGGGGGTGTGTGTCAGTGTGGGGGGTGTCAGTGTGGGGGGTGTCAGTGTGGGGGGTGTCAGTGTGGGGGGGGTGTCAGTGTGGGGGGGTGTGTTAGTGTGTGTGTGTGTCAGTGTGGGGGGTGTCAGTGTGGGGGGGGGTGTCAGTGTGGGGGGTTGTGTTAGTGTGGGTGTGTGTGTCAGTGTGGGGGGTGTCAGTGTGGGGTGTGTGTCAGTGTGGGGGGCGTGTCAGTGTGGGGTGGCGTGAGAGTGGGGGGGCGTGTCAGTGGGGGGGCGTGTCAGTGGGGGGGCGTGTCAGTGGGGGGGCGTGTCAGGTGGGGGGGCGTGTCAGTTGGGGGGGCGTGTCAGTTGGGGGGGCGTGTCAGTTGGGGGGGCGGTGTCAGTGTGGGGGGGCGTGTCAGTGTGTGGGGGGGCGTGTCAGTGTGGGGTGTCTCTGTGTGGGGTGTCTCTGTGTGGGAGTGTGTCAGTGTGGGATGTGTGTGTCAGTGTGGGTGGGGTGTCTCTGTGTGGGGTGTCTCTGTGTGGGAGTGTGTCAGTGTGGGGGTGTGTGTGTCGGTGTGGATGGGAGTGTCAGTGTGGGGGGGGCATGTCAGTGGGGCGGCGTGTCATTGTGGGCAGCCTGTCATTGTGGGCGGCCTGTCATTGTGGGCGGCCTGTCATTGTGGGGGGGCGTCTCATTGTGGGGGGGGCGTGTCATTGTGGGGGGGGCGTGTCATTGTGGGGGGGCGTGTCATTGTGGGGGGGCGTGTCATTGTGGGGGGGCGTGTCAGTGGGGGGGGGCAGTGGTGGGGCATGTCAGTGGGGGGGGTGTCAGTGGGGGGGGTGTCAGTGGGGGGTGTCAGTGTGGGGGGTGTCAGTGTGGGGGGTGTCAGTGTGGGGGGTGTCAGTGTGGGGGGTGTCAGTGTGGGGGGTTGTCAGTGCGGGGTGTTGTCAGTGTGGGGGTGTGTGTCAGTGTGGGGGTGTGTGTCAGTGTGGGTGGGGTGTCTCTGTGTGGGGTGTCTCTGTGTGGGAGTGTGTCAGTGTGGATGGGAGTGTCAGTGTGGGGTGGTGTCTGTGTGTGTGGGATGGTGTCAGTGTGGGGGGGGCGTGTCAGTGGGGGGGGCGTGTCAGTGGGGGGGGGCGTGTCAGTTTGGGGGGGCGTGTCATTGTGAGGGGCGTGTCATTGTGGGCGGCCTGTCATTGTGGGCGGCCTGTCATTGTGGGCGGCCTGTCATTGTGCGGGGGGCGTGTCATTGTGGGGGGGCGTGTCATTGTGGGGGGGCGTGTCATTGTGGGGGGGCGTGTCAGAGTGGGGGGGCGTGTCAGAGTGGGGGGGCGTGTCAGAGTGGGGGGGCGTGTCAGAGTGGGGGGGCGTGTCAGAGTGCGGGTGTGTGTCAGTGTGGGGGTGTGTGTCAGTGTGGGGGTGTGTGTCAGTGTGGGGGTGTGTGTCAGTGGTGGGGGGGCGTGTCAGTGGTGGGGGGGCGTGTCAGTGGTGGGGGGGCGTGTCAGTGGCGGGGCGGTGTCAGTGTGGGGCAGTGTCAGTGTGGGGCAGTGTCAGTGTGGGGCAGTGTCAGTGTGGGGCAGTGTCAGTGTGGGGGTGTGTCAGTGTCGGGGGTGTGTCAGTGTCGGGGGTGTCAGTGTCGGGGGTGTCAGTGTCGGGGGTGTCAGTGTGGGGCGGTGTCAGTGTGCGGGTGTGTGTCAGTGTGGGGGTGTGTGTCAGTGTGGGGGTTGTCAGTATGGGGTGTGTCAGTCTGTGGGTGTGTGTCAGTGTGGATGGGAGTGTCAGTGTGGGGTGGTGTCAGTGTGGGGGGGCGTGTCAGTGTGGGGCGGTGTCAGTGTGGGGGTGTGTGTCAGTGTGGGGGGGTGTCAGTATGGGGGTGTGTCAGTATGGGGGTGTGTCAGTATTGGGGTGTGTCAGTATGGAGGTGTGTCAGTATGGAGGTGTGTCAGTATGGGGGTGTGTCAGTATGGGGGTGTGTCAGTATGGGGGTGTGTCAGTGTGGGGGGAGTCAGTGTGGGGGGAGTCAGTGTGGGGGGAGTCCGTGTGTGGGTGCGTGTCAGTGTGGGGGGGTGTCAGTGTGGGGGGGTGTGTCAGTATGGGGGTGTGTCAGTATGGGGGTGTGTCAGTATGGGGGTGTGTCAGTATGGAGGTGTGTCAGTGTGGGGGGAGTCAGTGTGGGGGGTGTCTGTGTGGGGGGTGTCAGTGTGGGGGGGCGTGTCAGTGTGGGGGGGCATGTCAGAGCGGGGTGGGGTGTCAGAGCGGGGTCAGTACGCGGGGGTGTCAGTGCAAGTGGGGTGTCAGTGTGGGCGGCCTGTCATTGTGGGCGGCCTGTCATTGTGGGGGGGCGTGTCATTGTGGGGGGGCGTGTCATTGTGGGGGGGCGTGTCATTGTGGGGGGGCGTGTCATTGTGGGGGGGGCGTGTCATTGTGGGGGGGCGTGTCATTGTGGGGGGCGTGTCATTGTGGGGGGCGTGTCAGTGTGGGGGGGCGTGTCAGTGTGGGGGGGCGTGTCAGTGTGGGGGGGCGTGTCAGTGTGGGGGGGCGTGTCAGAGTGGGGGGGCGTGTCAGAGTGGGGGGCAGTGTCAGAGTGGGGGTGTGTGTCAGTGTGGGGGTGTGTTTCAGTGTGGGGGGTGTCAGTGTGGGGGGGTGTGTCAGTATGGGGGTGTGTCAGTATGGGGGGTGTGTCAGTGTGGGGGGGTGTGTCAGTGTGGGGGGGTCAGTGTGGGGGTGTGTGTCAGTGTGGGGGGTGTCAATGTGGGGGTGTGTTTCAGTGTGGGGGTGTGTTTCAGTGTGGGGGTGTGTTTCAGTGTGGGGGTGTGTCAGTGTGGGGGGTGTCAGTGTGCGGGTGTGTGTCAGTGTGCGGGTGTGTGTCAGTGTGGGGGGGTGTCAGTGTGGGGGGGTGTCAGTGTGGGGGGGGTGTCATTGTGGGGGTGTGTGTCAGTGTGCGGGTGTGTATCAGTGTGTGGGGTGTCAGTGCGGAGTGTTGTCAGTGTGGGGGGTGTCACTGCGGGGGGTTGTCAGTGCGGGGGGTTGTCAGTGTGGGGGTGTGTGTCAGTGTGGGATGTGTGTGTCAGTGTGGGGTGTCTCCGTGTGGGGTGTCTCCGTGTGGGGTGTCTCTGTGTGGGGTGTCTCTGTGTGGGAGTGTGTCAGTGTGGGGGGGTGTGTGTCAGTGTGGATGGGAGTGTCAGTGTGGGGGGTGTCAGTTTGGGGGGTGTCTCTGTGTGGGGTGTCTCTGTGTGGGGTGTCTCTGTGTGGGGTGTCTCTGTGTGGGGTGTCTCTGTGTGGGAGTGTGTCAGTGTGGGATGTGTGTGTCAGTGTGGGTGGGGTGTCAGTGTGGGGGTGTGTGTGTCGGTGTGGATGGGAGTGTCAGTGTGGGGGGGGCGTGTCATTGTGGGGGGCGTGTCATTGTGGGCGGCCTGTCATTGTGGGCGGGCGTCTCATTGTGGGGGGGCGTCTCATTGTGGGGGGGCGTGTCATTGTGGGGGGGCGTGTCATTGTGGGGGGGCGTGTCATTGTGGGGGGGCGTGTCATTGTGGGGGGGCGTGTCAGTGGTGGGGGGGCAGTGGTGGGGCGTGTCAGTGGGGGGGGTGTCAGTGGGGGGGGTGTCAGTGTGCGGGTGTGTCAGTGTGCGGGTGTGTCAGTGTGCGGGTGTGTCAGTGTGCGGGTGTGTCAGTGTGGGGGGTGTCAGTGTGGGGGGGTTTCAGTGTGGGAGGATGTGTCAGTGTGGGGCGGTGTGTTAGTGTGGGGGTGTGTGTCAGTGTGGGGGGTGTCAGTGTGGGGGGGTGTCAGTGTGCGGGGTGTCAGTGTGGGGGTGTGTGTCAGTGTGGGGGGTGTCAGTGTGGGGGTGTGTGTCAGTGTGGGGGGTGTCAGTGTGGGGGGGTGTCAGTGTGGGGGGTGTCTGTTTGGGGGGGTCTGTTTGGGGGGGTGTCAGTGTGCAGGTGTGTGTCAGTGTGGGGGCGGTGTCAGTGTGGGGGTGTGTGTCAGTGTGGGGGGTGTCAATGTGGGGGTGTGTGTCAGTGTGGGGGGTGTCAGTGTGGGGGGTGTCAGTGTGGGGGGTGTCAGTGTGGGGGGGGTGTCAGTGTGGGGGGGGTGTCAGTGTGGGGGGGGTGTCAGTGTGGGGGGGTGTGTTAGTGTGTGTGTGTGTGTCAGTGTGGGGGGTGTCAGTGTGGGGGGTTGTGTTAGTGTGGGTGTGTGTGTCAGTGTGGGGGGTGTCAGTGTGGGGTGTGTGTCAGTGTGGGGGGCGTGTCAGTGTGGGGGGGCGTGAGAGTGGGGGGGCGTGTCAGTGGGGGGGCGTGTCAGTGGGGGGGCGTGTCAGTGGGGGGGCGTGTCAGTGGGGGGGCTTGAGAGTGGGGGGGCATGTCAGTGGGGGGGCGTGTCAGTTGGGGGGGCGTGTCAGTTGGGGGGGCGGTGTCAGTGTGGGGGGTGTCAGTGTGTGCGGGGGCGTGTCAGTTGGGGGGGCGGTGTCAGTGTGGGGGGTGTCAGTGTGTGGGGGGGCGTGTCAGTGCGGGGGGTTGTCAGTGTGGGGGGTGTCAGTGCGGGGGGTTGTCAGTGCGGGGGGTTGTCAGTGCGGGGGGTTGTCAGTGTGGGGGTGTGTGTCAGTGTGGGATGTGTGTGTCAGTGTGGGGTGTCTCTGTGTGGGGTGTCTCTGTGTGGGGTGTCTGTGTGGGAGTGTGTCAGTGTGGGGGTGTGTGTGTCAGTGTGGATGGGAGTGTCAGTGTGGGGAGTGTCAGTGTGGGGGGTGTCAGTGTGGGGGGTGTCAGTTTGGGGGGTGTCTCTGTGTGGGGTGTCTCTGTGTGGGGTGTCTCTGTGTGGGGTGTCTCTGTGTGGGGTGTCTCTGTGTGGGGTGTCTCTGTGTGGGGTGTCTCTGTGTGGGAGTGTGTCAGTGTGGGGGTGCGTGTGTCGGTGTGGATGGGAGTGTCAGTGTGGGGGGGGCATGTCAGTGGGGGGGCGTGTCATTGTGGGCGGCCTGTCATTGTGGGCGGCCTGTCATTGTGGGGGGGGCGTCTCATTGTGGGGGGGCGTCTCATTGTGGGGGGGCGTCTCATTGTGGGGGGGCGTCTCATTGTGGGGGGGCGTCTCATTGTGGGGGGGCGTCTCATTGTGGGGGGGCGTGTTATTGTGGGGGTGCGTGTTATTGTGGGGGGGCGTGTCAGTGGTGGGGGGGGCGTGTCAGTGGTGGGGCGTGTCAGTGGGGGGGCAGTGGTGGGGCGTGTCAGTGGGGGGGTGTCAGTGGGGGGGGTGTCAGTGGGGGGTGTGTGTCAGTGTGGGGGGTGTCAGTGTGGGGGGTGTCAGTGTGGAGGGTTGTCAGTGCGGGGTGTTGTCAGTGTGGGGGTGTGTGTCAGTGTGGGATGTGTGTCAGTGTGGGTGGGGTGTCTCTGTGTGGGGTGTCTCTGTGTGGGAGTGTGTCAGTGTGGGGGGGTGTGTGTCAGTGTGGATGGGAGTGTCAGTGTGGGGGGTGTCAGTTTGGGGGGTGTCTCTGTGTGGGGTGTCTCTGTGTGGGGTGTCTCTGTGTGGGGTGTCTCTGTGTGGGGTGTCTCTGTGTGGGGTGTCTCTGTGTGGGGTGTCTCTGTGTGGGGTGTCTCTGTGTGGGAGTGTGTCAGTGTGGGATGTGTGTGTCAGTGTGGGTGGGGTGTCAGTGTGGGGGTGTGTGTGTCGGTGTGGATGGGAGTGTCAGTGTGGGGGGGGCGTGTCATTGTGGGGGGCGTGTCATTGTGGGCGGCCTGTCATTGTGGGGGGGCGTCTCATTGTGGGGGGGCGTCTCATTGTGGGGGGGCGTGTCATTGTGGGGGGGCGTGTCATTGTGGGGGGGCGTGTCATTGTGGGGGGGCGTGTCATTGTGGGGGGGCGTGTCAGTGGTGGGGGGGCAGTGGTGGGGCGTGTCAGTGGGGGGGGTGTCAGTGGGGGGGGTGTCAGTGTGGGGGGTGTCAGTGTGCGGGTGTGTCAGTGTGCGGGTGTGTCAGTGTGCGGGTGTGTCAGTGTGGGGGGTGTCAGTGTGGGGGGGTTTCAGTGTGGGAGGATGTGTCAGTGTGGGGCGGTGTGTTAGTGTGGGGGTGTGTGTCAGTGTGGGGGGTGTCAGTGTGGGGGGGTGTCAGTGTGCGGGGTGTCAGTGTGGGGGTGTGTGTCAGTGTGGGGGGTGTCAGTGTGGGGGTGTGTGTCAGTGTGGGATGGTGTCAGTGTGGGGGGGGCGTGTCAGTGGGGGGGCGTGTCAGTGGGGGGGGCGTGTCAGTTTGGGGGGGCGTGTCATTGTGAGGGGCGTGTCATTGTGGGCGGCCTGTCATTGTGGGCGGCCTGTCATTGTGGGCGGCGTGTCATTGTGGGGGGGCGTGTCATTGTGGGGGGGCGTGTCATTGTGGGGGGGCGTGTCATTGTGGGGGGGCGTGTCATTGTGGGGGGGCGTGTCAGAGTGGGGGGGCGTGTCAGAGTGGGGGGGCGGGTCAGAGTGGGGGGGCGGGTCAGAGTGCGGGTGTGTGTCAGTGTGGGGGTGTGTGTCAGTGTGGGGGTGTGTGTCAGTGTGGGGGTGTGTGTCAGTGGTGGGGGGCCGTGTCAGTGGTGGGGGGGCGTGTCAGTGGCGGGGCGGTGTCAGTGTGGGGCAGTGTCAGTGTGGGGCAGTGTCAGTGTGGGGCAGTGTCAGTGTGGGGCAGTGTCAGTGTGTGTCAGTGTCGGGGGTGTCAGTGTCGGGGGTGTCAGTGTCGGGGGTGTCAGTGTGGGGTGGTGTCAGTGTGGGGCGGTGTCAGTGTGGGGGTGTGTGTCAGTGTGGGGGTTGTCAGTGTGGGGGGGTGTCCGTGTGTGGGTGCGTGTCAGTGTGGGGGGGTGTCAGTGTGGGGGTGTGTGTCAGTATGGGGGTGTGTCAGTATGGGGGTGTGTCAGTATGGGGGTGTGTCAGTATGGGGGTGTGTCAGTATGGGGGTGTGTCAGTATGGAGGTGTGTCAGTGTGGGGGGAGTCAGTGTGGGGGGTGTCAGTGTGGGGGGGCGTGTCAGTGTGGGGGGGCATGTCAGAGCGGGGTGGGTGTCAGTGTGGGGGATGAGTGTGGGGGGGCGTCAGTGTGGGGGTGTGTGTCAGTGTGGGGGTGTGTGTCAGTGTGCGGGTGTGTATCTGTGTGTGGGGTGTCAGTGCGGGGGGTTGTCAGTGCGGGGGGTTGTCAGTGCGGGGGGTTGTCAGTGCGGGGTGTTGTCAGTGCGGGGTGTTGTCAGTGCGGGGGGGGTGGGTGGGGTGTCTCTGTGTGGGGTGTCTCTGTGTGGGAGTGTGTCAGTGTGGGGGTGTGTGTGTCGGTGTGGATGGGAGTGTCAGTGTGGGGTGGTGTCTGTGTGTGTGGGATGGTGTCAGTGTGGGGGGGGCGTGTCAGTGGGGGGGGCGTGTCAGTTTGGGGGGGCGTGTCATTGTGAGGGGCGTGTCATTGTGAGGGGCGTGTCATTGTGAGGGGCGTGTCATTGTGAGCGGCGTGTCATTGTGAGCGGCGTGTCATTGTGAGCGGCCTGTCATTGTGAGCGGCCTGTCATTGTGGGCGGCCTGTCATTGTGGGCGGCCTGTCATTGTGGGCGGCCTGTCATTGTGGGCGGCCTGTCATTGTGGGCGGCCTGTCATTGTGGGCGGCCTGTCATTGTGGGCGGCCTGTCATTGTGGGCGGCCTGTCATTGTGGGCGGCCTGTCATTGTGGGCGGCCTGTCATTGTGGGCGGCCTGTCATTGTGGGCGGCGTGTCATTGTGGGGGGGGCGTGTCATTGTGGGGGGGCGTGTCATTGTGGGGGGGGCGTGTCATTGTGGGGGGGCGTGTCATTGTGGGGGGGGCGTGTCATTGTGGGGGGGGCGTGTCATTGTGGGGGGCGTGTCATTGTGGGGGGCGTGTCATTGTGGGGGGCGTGTCATTGTGGGGGGCGTGTCATTGTGGGGGGCGTGTCATTGTGGGGGGTGTGTCATTGTGGGGGGCGTGTCATTGTGGGGGGCGTGTCATTGTGGGGGGCGTGTCATTGTGGGGGGCGTGTCATTGTGGGGGCGTGTCATTGTGGGGGGGCATGTCAGTGTGGGGGGGCGTGTCAGTGTGGGGGGGGGCGTGTCAGTGTGGGGGGGCATGTCAGAGTGGGGGGGCGTGTCAGAGTGGGGGGGCGTGTCAGAGTGGGGGGGCGTGTCAGAGTGGGGGGCAGTGTCAGAGTGGGGGTGTGTGTCAGTGTGGGGGTGTGTGTCAGTGTGGGGGGTGTCAGTGTGGGGGGGTGTGTCAGTATGGGGGGTGTGTCAGTATGGGGGGTGTGTCAGTGTGGGGGGGGTGTGTCAGTATGGGGGGGTCAGTGTGGGGCGGTGTCAGTGTGGGGGGTGTCAGTGTGGGGGGTGTCAGTGTGGGGGTGTGTGTCAGTGTGGGGGTGTGTGTCAGTGTGGGGGGTGTCAATGTGGGGGTGGGTTTCAGTGTGGGGGTGTGTTTCAGTGTGGGGGTGTGTTTCAGTGTGGGGGTGTGTCAGTGTGGGGGGTGTCAGTGTGCGGGTGTGTGTCAGTGTGCGGGTGTGTGTCAGTGTGGGGGGGTGTCAGTGTGGGGGGGGTGTCATTGTGGGGGTGTGTGTCAGTGTGCGGGTGTGTATCAGTGTGTGGGGTGTCAGTGCGGGGGGTTGTCAGTGTGGGGGGTGTCAGTGCGGGGGGTTGTCAGTGCGGGGGGTTGTCAGTGTGGGGGTGTGTGTCAGTGTGGGATGTGTGTGTCAGTGTGGGGTGTCTCTGTGTGGGGTGTCTCTGTGTGGGGTGTCTCTGTGTGGGGTGTCTCTGTGTGGGGTGTCTCTGTGTGGGGTGTCTCTGTGTGGGGTGTCTCTGTGTGGGAGTGTGTCAGTGTGGATGGGAGTGTCAGTGTGGGGGGTGTCAGTTTGGGGGGTGTCTCTGTGTGGGGTGTCTCTGTGTGGGGTGTCTCTGTGTGGGGTGTCTCTGTGTGGGGTGTCTCTGTGTGGGGTGTCTCTGTGTGGGGTGTCTCTGTGTGGGGTGTCTCTGTGTGGGGTGTCTCTGTGTGGGGTGTCTCTGTGTGGGGTGTCTCTGTGTGGGGTGTCTCTGTGTGGGAGTGTGTCAGTGTGGATGGGAGTGTCAGTGTGGGGGGTGTCAGTTTGGGGGGTGTCTCTGTGTGGGGTGTCTCTGTGTGGGGTGTCTCTGTGTGGGGTGTCTCTGTGTGGGGTGTCTCTGTGTGGGGTGTCTCTGTGTGGGAGTGTGTCAGTGTGGGATGTGTGTGTCAGTGTGGGTGGGGTGTCTCTGTGTGGGAGTGTGTCAGTGTGGGGGTGTGTGTGTCGGTGTGGATGGGAGTGTCAGTGTGGGGGGGGCGTGTCATTGTGGGGGGCGTGTCATTGTGGGCGGCCTGTCATTGTGGGGGGGCGTCTCATTGTGGGGGGGCGTCTCATTGTGGGGGGGCGTCTCATTGTGGGGGGGGTGTCAGTGGGGGGGGTGTCAGTGGGGGGGGTGTCAGTGGGGGGGGTGTGTCAGTGTGGGGGGTGTGTCAGTGTGGGGGGTGTCAGTGTGGGGGGTGTGTGTCAGTGTGGGGGGTGTGTGTCAGTGTGGGGGGTGTCAGTGTGGGGGGTGTCAGTGTGGGGGGTGTCAGTGTGGGGGGTGTCAGTGTGGAGGGTGTCAGTGTGGGGGGTTGTCAGTGCGGGGGGTTGTCAGTGCGGGGGGTTGTCAGTGTGGGGGTGTGTGTCAGTGTGGGATGTGTGTCAGTGTGGGTGGGGTGTCTCTGTGTGGGGTGTCTCTGTGTGGGGTGTCTCTGTGTGGGGTGTCTCTGTGTGGGGTGTCTCTGTGTGGGGTGTCTCTGTGTGGGAGTGTGTCAGTGTGGGGGTGTGTGTGTCGGTGTGGATGGGAGTGTCAGTGTGGGGTGGTGTCTGTGTGTGTGGGATGGTGTCAGTGTGGGGGGGGCGTGTCAGTGGGGGGGCGTGTCAGTGGGGGGGGCGTGTCAGTTTGGGGGGGCGTGTCAGTTTGGGGGGGCGTGTCATTGTGAGGGGCCTGTCATTGTGAGGGGCCTGTCATTGTGGGCGGCCTGTCATTGTGGGCGGCCTGTCATTGTGGGCGGCCTGTCATTGTGGGCGGCCTGTCATTGTGGGCGGCCTGTCATTGTGGGCGGCCTGTCATTGTGCGGGGGGCGTGTCATTGTGCGGGGGGCGTGTCATTGTGCGGGGGGCGTGTCATTGTGGGGGGGGCGTGTCATTGTGGGGGGGCGTGTCATTGTGGGGGGGCGTGTCATTGTGGGGGGGCGTGTCAGTGGGGGGGGGCGTGTCAGTGGGGGGGGCATGTCAGTGGGGGGGGGCGTGTCAGTGGGGGGGGCGTGTCAGTGGGGGGGGCGTGTCAGTGGGGGGGCGGGTCAGTGGGGGGGGCGGGTCAGTGGGGGGGGCGGGTCAGTGGGGGGCGTGTGAGTGGGGGGGGGCGTGTGAGTGGGGGGGGCGTGTCAGAGTGCGGGTGTGTGTCAGTGTGGGGGTGTGTGTCAGTGGCGGGTGCGTGTCAGTGTGGGGGTGTGTGTCAGTGGCGGGGCGGTGTCAGTGTGGGGCAGTGTCAGTGTGGGGCGGTGTCAGTGTGGGGGGGTGTCAGTGTGGGGGGGTGTCAGTGTGGGGGGGTGTCAGTGTGGGGGGGTGTCAGTGTGGGGGGGTGTCAGTATGGGGGGGTGTCAGTATGGGGGGGTGTCAGTATGGGGGGGTGTCAGTATGGGGGTGTGTCAGTGTGGGGCGGTGTCAGTGTGGGGCGGTGTCAGTGTGGGGCGGTGTCAGTGTGGGGGGGTGTCAGTGTCGGGGGTGTCAGTGTCGGGGGTGTCAGTGTCGGGGGTGTCAGTGTCGGGGGTGTCAGTGTCGGGGGTGTCAGTGTCGGGGGTGTCAGTGTCGGGGGTGTCAGTGTGGGGGGTGTCAGTGTCGGGGGTGTCAGTGTCGGGGGTGTCAGTGTGGGGCGGTGTCAGTGTGCGGGTGTGTGTCAGTGTGGGGGTTGTCAGTATGGGGTGTGTCAGTCTGTGGGTGTGTGTCAGTGTGGATGGGAGTGTCAGTGTGGGGTGGTGTCAGTGTGGGGGGGCGTGTCAGTGTGGGGCGGTGTCAGTGTGGTGGTGGGTGTCAGTGTGGGGCGGTGTCAGTGTGGGGGGGTGTCCGTGTGTGGGTGCGTGTCAGTGTGTGGGTGCGTGTCAGTATGGGGGTGTGTCAGTATGGGGGTGTGTCAGTATGGGGGTGTGTCAGTATGGAGGTGTGTCAGTATGGAGGTGTGTCAGTGTGGGGGGAGTCAGTGTGGGGGGAGTCAGTGTGGGGGGTGTCAGTGTGGGGGGGCGTGTCAGTGTGGGGGGGCGTGTCAGTGTAGGGGGGCATGTCAGAGCGGGGTGGGTGTCAGTACGGGGGGGTGTCAGTGCAAGTGGGGTGTCAGTGTGGGGGATGAGTGTGGGGGGGCGTCAGTGTGGGGGTGTGTGTCAGTGTGCGGGTGTGTATCTGTGTGTGGGGTGTCAGTGTGGGGGGTGTCAGTGCGGGGGGTTGTCAGTGTGGGGCGGTGTCAGTGCGGGGTGTTGTCAGTGCGGGGTGTTGTCAGTGCGGGGTGTTGTCAGTGCGGGGGGGGTGTCAGTGTGGGGGGCGTGTCAGTTTGGGGGGGCATGTCATTGTGAGGGGCGTGTCATTGTGGGCGGCCTGTCATTGTGGGCGGCCTGTCATTGTGGGCGGCCTGTCATTGTGGGGGGGGGCGTGTCATTGTGGGGGGGCGTGTCATTGTGAGGGGGTGTGTCATTGTGGGGGGCGTGTCATTGTGGGGTGGCGTGTCATTGTGGGGTGGCGTGTCATTGTGGGGTGGCGTGTCATTGTGGGGTGGCGTGTCATTGTGGGGTGGCGTGTCATTGTGGGGGGGCGTGTCAGTGTGGGGGGGCGTGTCAGTGTGGGGGGCGTGTCAGTGTGGGGGGGCGTGTCAGAGTGGGGGGGCGTGTCAGAGTGGGGGGGCGTGTCAGAGTGGGGGGGCGTGTCAGAGTGGGGGGGCGTGTCAGAGTGGGGGGGCGTGTCAGAGTGGGGGGCAGTGTCAGAGTGGGGGTGTGTGTCAGTGTGGGGGTGTGTGTCAGTGTGGGGGGTGTCAGTGTGGGGGGGTGTGTCAGTATGGGGGGGGGTCAGTGTGGGGCGGTGTCAGTGTGGGGGGTGTCAGTGTGGGGGGTGTCAGTGTGGGGGGGTGTGTCAGTATGGGGGGTGTGTCAGTGTGGGGGGGTGTGTCAGTATGGGGGGGGTCAGTGTGGGGCGGTGTCAGTGTGGGGCGGTGTCAGTGTGGGGGGTGTCAGTGTGGGGGTGTGTGTCTGTGTGGGGGTGTGTGTCAGTGTGGGGGGTGTCAATGTGGGGGTGTGTTTCAGTGTGCGGGTGTGTGTCAGTGTGCGGGTGTGTGTCAGTGTGGGGGGGGTGTCAGTGTGGGGGGGGGTGTCATTGTGGGGGGGCGTGTCAGTGGTGGGGCGTGTCAGTGGGGGGGGCAGTGGTGGGGCGTGTCAGTGGGGGGGTGTCAGTGGGGGGGGTGTCAGTGGGGGGGGTGTCAGTGGGGGGTGGGGGGTGTCAGTGTGGAGGGTGTCAGTGTGGGGGTGTGTCAGTGTGGGGGTGTGTGTCAGTGTGGGGGTGTGTGTCAGTGTGGTGGGGGTGTCAGTGTGGTGGGGGTGTCAGTGTGGTGGGGGTGTCAGTGTGGTGGGGGTGTCAGTGTGGTGGGGGTGTCAGTGTGGGGGGTGTCTGTATGGGGTGTGTGTCAGTGTGCGGGTGTGTGTCAGTATGGGGTTGTGTCAGTGTGGGGGTGTGTTTCAGTGTGGGGGGTGTCAGTGTGGGGGGGTGTCAGTATGGGGGTGTGTCAGTGTGGGGCGGTGTCAGTGTCGGGGGTGTCAGTGTCGGGGGTGTCAGTGTCGGGGGTGTCAGTGTGGGGCGGTGTCAGTGTGCGGGTGTGTGTCAGTGTGGGGGTTGTCAGTATGGGGTGTGTCAGTGTGGATGGGAGTGTCAGTGTGGGGTGGTGTCAGTGTGGGGGGGCGTGTCAGTGTGGGGCGGTGTCAGTGTGGTGGTGGGTGTCAGTGTGGGGCGGTGTCAGTGTGGGGCGGTGTCAGTGTGGGGCGGTGTCAGTGTGGGGCGGTGTCAGTGTGGGGGGTGTGTGTCAGTGTGGGGCGGTGTCAGTGTGGGGGTGTGTGTCAGTGTGGGGGTTGTCAGTGTGGGGGGGTGTCAGTGTGGGGGTGTGTGTCAGTGTGGGGGTTGTCAGTGTGGGGGGGTGTCCGTGTGTGGGTGCGTGTCAGTGTGGGGGGGGTGTCAGTGTGGGGGTGTGTGTCAGTATGGGAGTGTGTCAGTATGGGGGTGTGTCAGTATGGGGGTGTGTCAGTATGGAGGTGTGTCAGTGTGGGGGGAGTCAGTGTGGGGGGAGTCAGTGTGGGGGGAGTCAGTGTGGGGGGAGTCAGTGTGGGGGGAGTCAGTGTGGGGGGTGTCAGTGTGGGGGGTGTCAGTGTGGGGGGGCGTGTCAGTGTGGGGGGGCATGTCAGAGCGGGGTGGGTGTCAGTACGGGGGGGTGTCAGTGCAAGTGGGGTGTCAGTGTGGGGGATGAGTGTGGGGGGGCGTCAGTGTGGGGGTGTGTGTCAGTGTGCGGGTGTGTATCTGTGTGTGGGGTGTCAGTGTGGGGGGTGTCAGTGCGGGGGGTTGTCAGTGCGGGGTGTTGTCAGTGTGGGGTGTTGTCAGTGCGGGGTGTTGTCAGTGCGGGGTGTTGTCAGTGCGGGGTGTTGTCAGTGCGGGGTGTTGTCAGTGCGGGGTGTTGTCAGTGCGGGGTGTTGTCAGTGGGGGGTGTTGTCAGTGGGGGGGGTTGTCAGTGGGGGGGGCGTGTCAGTTTGGGGGGGCGTGTCATTGTGAGGGGCGTGTCATTGTGAGGGGCGTGTCATTGTGAGGGGCGTGTCATTGTGAGGGGCCTGTCATTGTGAGGGGCCTGTCATTGTGAGGGGCCTGTCATTGTGAGGGGCGTGTCATTGTGGGCGGCCTGTCATTGTGGGCGGCCTGTCATTGTGGGCGGCCTGTCATTGTGGGCGGCCTGTCATTGTGGGCGGCCTGTCATTGTGGGCGGCCTGTCATTGTGGGGGGGGCGTGTCATTGTGGGGGGGGCGTGTCATTGTGGGGGGGCGTGTCATTGTGGGGTGGCGTGTCATTGTGGGGTGGCGTGTCATTGTGGGGGGCGTGTCATTGTGGGGGGGCGTGTCAGTGTGGGGGGGCGTGTCAGTGTGGGGGGGCGTGTCAGAGTGGGGGGGCGTGTCAGAGTGGGGGGGCGTGTCAGAGTGGGGGGGCAGTGTCAGAGTGGGGAGCAGTGTCAGAGTGGGGGTGTGTGTCAGTGTGGGGGTGTGTGTCAGTGTGGGGGTTGTCAGTGTGGGGGGTGTCAGTGTGGGGGGGTGTGTCAGTATGGGGGGTGTGTCAGTGTGGGGGGGTGTGTCAGTATGGGGGGGGTCAGTGTGGGGCGGTGTCAGTGTGGGGCGGTGTCAGTGTGGGGCGGTGTCAGTGTGGGGGGTGTCAGTGTGGGGGTGTGTGTCAGTGTGGGGGTGTGTGTCAGTGTGGGGGGTGTCAATGTGGGGGTGTGTTTCAGTGTGGGGGTGTGTTTCAGTGTGGGGGTGTGTTTCAGTGTGGGGGGTGTCAGTGTGCGGGTGTGTGTCAGTGTGCGGGTGTGTGTCAGTGTGGGGGGGTGTCAGTGTGGGGGGGGTGTCATTGTGGGGGGCGTGTCATTGTGGGGGGGCGTGTCATTGTGGGGGGGCGTGTCATTGTGGGGGGGCGTGTCAGTGGTGGGGCGTGTCAGTGGGGGGGGCAGTGGTGGGGCGTGTCAGTGGGGGGGGTGTCAGTGGGGGGTGGGGGGTGTCAGTGTGGAGGGTGTCAGTGTGGGGGTGTGTCAGTGTGGGGGTGTGTGTCAGTGTGGGGGTGTGTGTCAGTGTGGTGGGGGTGTCAGTGTGGTGGGGGTGTCAGTGTGGTGGGGATGTCAGTGTGGTGGGGATGTCAGTGTGGGGGGGATGTCAGTGTGGGGGGTGTCTGTATGGGGGTGTGTCAGTGTGCGGGTGTGTGTCAGTGTGGGGCGGTGTCAGTGTGGGGGTGTGTGTCAGTGTGGAGGTGTGTCAGTGTGGAGGTGTGTCAGTGTGGGGGTTGTCAGTGTGGAGGTGTGTCAGTGTGGAGGTGTGTCAGTGTGGAGGGTGTCAGTGTGGGGGGTGTCAGTATGGGGGGTGTCAGTGTGGGGGGTGTCAGTGTGGGGGGTGTCAGTGTGCGGGTGTGTCAGTGTGCGGGTGTGTGTCAGTGTGGGGGGTGTCAGTGTGGGGGGTGTCAGTGTGGGGGGGTGTCAGTGTGGTAGGGTGTGTTAGTGTGGGGCGGTGTGTTAGTGTGGGGGTGTGTGTCAGTGTGGGGGGTGTCAGTGTGGGGGGGTGTCAGTGTGGGGGGTGTCAGTGTGGGGGTGTGTGTCAGTGTGGGGGGTGTCAGTGTGGGTGGGGTGTCAGTGTGGGGGGTGTCTGTTTGGGGGTGTGTCAGTGTGCGGGTGTGTTTCAGTGTGGGGCAGTGTCAGTGTGGGGCAGTGTCAGTGTGGGGCAGTGTCAGTGTGGGGCAGTGTCAGTGTGGGGGTGTGTGTCAGTGTGGGGGGTGTCAGTGTGGGGGGGGTGTCAGTGTGGGGGGTGTCTGTTTGGGGGGGTGTCAGTGTGCAGGTGTGTGTCAGTGTGGGGGGTGTCAGTGTGGGGGGGGTGTCAGTGTGGGGGGTGTCTGTATGGGGGTGTGTCAGTGTGCAGGTGTGTGTCAGTGTGGGGGCGGTGTCAGTGTGGGGGTGTGTGTCAGTGTGGGGGGTGTCAATGTGGGGGTGTGTGTCAGTGTGGGGGGTGTCAGTGTGGGGGGTGTCAGTGTGGGGGGTGTCAGTGTGGGGGGGGTGTCAGTGTGGGGGGGGTGTCAGTGTGGGGGGGGTGTCAGTGTGGGGGGGGTGTCAGTGTGGGGGGGGTGTCAGTGTGGGGGGGTGTGTTAGTGTGGGGGGGTGTGTCAGTGTGGGGGCGGTGTCAGTGTGGGGGCGGTGTCAGTGTGGGGGGGGTGTCAGTGTGGGGGGGTGTCAGTGTGGGGGGGTGTCAGTGTGGGGGGGTGTGTTAGTGTGGGTGTGTGTGTCAGTGTGGGGGGTGTCAGTGTGGGGGGTGTCAGTGTGGGGCGGTGTCAGTGTGGGGCGGTGTCAGTGTGGGGGGTGTCAGTGTGGGGGGTGTCAGTGTGGGGGCGGTGTCAGTGTGGGGGCGGGTGTCAGTGTGGGGGGTGTCAGTGTGGGGGGTGTCAGTGTGCGGGTGTGTGTCAGTGTGGGGGGGTGTCAGTGTGGGGGGGGTGTCAGTGTGGGGGGGTGTCAGTGTGGGGGGTTGTGTTAGTGTGGGTGTGTGTGTCAGTGAGGGGGGTGTCAGTGTGGGGGGGGTGTCTGTGTGGGGGGGGTGTCAGTGTGGGGGGGGTGTCAGTGTGGGGGGGGTGTCAGTGTGGGGGGGTGTGTCAGTGTGGGGGGGTGTGTCAGTGTGGGGGGTGTCAATGTGTGGATGTGTGTCAGTGTGGGGGGCGTGTCAGTGTGGGGGGGCATGTCAGTGGGGGGGCGTGTCAGTTGGGGGGCGGTGTCAGTGTGGGGGGGCGTGTCAGTGTGGGGGGGTGGGTGTCAGAGCGGGATGGGTGTCAGTACGGAGGGGGTGTCAGTACGGGGGGGGTGTCAGTGCAAGTGGGGTGTCAGTGTGGGGGGGGGTCAGTGTGGGGGGGTGTGTCAGTGTGGGGGGGGGTCAGTGTGGGGGGGGGTCAGTGTGGGGGTGTGTGTCAGTGTGGGGGGTGTCAATGTGTGGATGTGTGTCAGTGTGGGGGGCGTGTCAGTGTGGGGTGGCGTGTGAGTGGGGGGGCGAGAGAGTGGGGGGCGTGTCAGTGGGGGGGCGTGTCAGTGGGGGGGCGTGAGAGTGGGGGGGGCGTGAGAGTGGGGGGGCGTGAGAGTGGGGGGGCATGTCAGTGGGGGGGCATGTCAGTGGGGGGGCGTGTCAGTTGGGGGGCGGTGTCAGTGTGGGGGGGCGTGTCAGTGTGGGGGTGTGGGTGTCAGAGCGGGATGGGTGTCAGTACGGGGGGGGGTGTCAGTACGGGGGGGGTGTCAGTACGGGGGGGGTGTCAGTGCAAGTGGGGTGTCAGTGTGGGGGGGCGTCAGTGTGTGGGTGTGTGTCAGTGTGCGGGGGGTTGTCAGTGTGGGGGGTGTCAGTGCGGGGGGTTGTCAGTGCGGGGGGTTGTCAGTGTGGGATGTGTGTGTCAGTGTGGGTGGGGTGTGTCTGTGTGGGGTGTCTCTGTGGGGAGTGTGTCAGTGTGGGGGTGTGTCAGTGTGGGGGTGTGTCAGTGTGGATGGGAGTGTCAGTGTGGGGGGTGTCAGTTTGGGGGGTGTCTCTGTGTGGGGTGTCTCTGTGTGGGAGTGTGTCAGTGTGGGATGTGTGTGTCAGTGTGGGTGGGGTGTCTCTGTGTGGGGTGTCTCTGTGTGGGGTGTCTCTGTGTGGGAGTGTGTCAGTGTGGGGGGGTGTGTGTCGGTGTGGATGGGAGTGTCAGTGTGGGGGGGGCATGTCAGTGGGGCGGCGTGTCATTGTGGGCAGCCTGTCATTGTGGGCGGCCTGTCATTGTGGGCGGCCTGTCATTGTGGGCGGCCTGTCATTGTGGGGGGGGCGTGTCATTGTGGGGGGGCGTGTCATTGTGGGGGGGGCGTGTCATTGTGGGGGGGCATGTCAGTGGGGGGGGTGTCAGTGGGGGGGGTGTCAGTGTGGGGGGTTGTCAGTGCGGGGTGTTGTCAGTGTGGGGGTGTGTGTCAGTGTGGGATGTGTGTCAGTGTGGGTGGGGTGTCTCTGTGTGGGGTGTCTCTGTGTGGGAGTGTGTCAGTGTGGGGGTGTGTGTGTCGGTGTGGATGGGAGTGTCAGTGTGGGGTGGTGTCTGTGTGTGGGGGATGGTGTCAGTGTGGGGGGGGCGTGTCAGTGGGGGGGGCGTGTCAGTGGGGGGGGGCGTGTCAGTTTGGGGGGGCGTGTCATTGTGAGGGGCGTGTCATTGTGGGCGGCCTGTCATTGTGGGCGGCCTGTCATTGTGCGGGGGGCGTGTCATTGTGGGGGGGCGTGTCAGAGTGGGGGGGCGTGTCAGAGTGGGGGGGGCGTGTCAGAGTGGGGGGGGCGTGTCAGAGTGGGGGGGCGGGTCAGAGTGCGGGTGTGTGTCAGTGTGGGGGTGTGTGTCAGTGTGGGGGTGTGTGTCAGTGTGGGGGGGCGTGTCAGTGTGGGGGGGCGTGTCAGTGTGGGGGGGCGTGTCAGTGGTGGGGGGGCGTGTTAGTGGTGGGGGGGCGTGTCAGTGGTGGGGGGGCGTGTCAGTGGTGGGGGGGCGTGTCAGTGGCGGGGCGGTGTCAGTGTGGGGCAGTGTCAGTGTGGGGCAGTGTCAGTGTGGGGCAGTGTCAGTGTGGGGCATTGTCAGTGTGGGGCAGTGTCAGTGTGGGGGTGTGTCAGTGTCGGGGGTGTCAGTGTCGGGGGTGTCAGTGTCGGGGGTGTCAGTGTCGGGGGTGTCAGTGTCGGGGGTGTCAGTGTGGGGCGGTGTCAGTGTGCGGGTGTGTGTCAGTGTGGGGGTTGTCAGTATGGGGTGTGTCAGTCTGTGGGTGTGTGTCAGTGTGGATGGGAGTGTCAGTGTGGGGTGGTGTCAGTGTGGGGGGGCGTGTCAGTGTGGGGCGGTGTCAGTGTGGTGGTGGGTGTCAGTGTGGGGGGTGTCAGTGTGGGGCGGTGTCAGTGTGGGGGTGTGTGTCAGTGTGGGGGTTGTCAGTGTGGGGGGGTGTCCGTGTGTGGGTGCGTGTCAGTGTGGGGGGGTGTCAGTGTGGGGGGGTGTGTCAGTATGGGGGTGTGTCAGTATGGGGGTGTGTCAGTGTGGGGGGAGTCAGTGTGGGGGGAGTCAGTGTGGGGGGAGTCAGTGTGGGGGGAGTCAGTGTGGGGGGTGTCAGTGTGGGGGGTGTCAGTGTGGGGGGTGTCAGTGTGGGGGGGCGTGTCAGTGTGGGGGGGCATGTCAGAGCGGGGTGGGTGTCAGTACGCGGGGGTGTCAGTGCAAGTGGGGTGTCAGTGTGGGGGATGAGTGTGGGGGGGCGTCAGTGTGGGGGTGTGTGTCAGTGTGCGGGTGTGTATCTGTGTGTGGGGTGTCAGTGTGGGGGGTGTCAGTGCGGGGGGTTGTCAGTGCGGGGTGTTGTCAGTGCGGGGTGTTGTCAGTGTGGGGGGGGTGGGTGGGGTGTCTCTGTGTGGGGTGTCTCAGTGTGGGGGTGTGTGTGTCGGTGTGGATGGGAGTGTCAGTGTGGGGTGGTGTCTGTGTGTGTGGGATGGTGTCAGTGTGGGGGGGGCGTGTCAGTGGGGGGGCGTGTCAGTGGGGGGGGCGTGTCAGTTTGGGGGGGCGTGTCATTGTGGGCGGCGTGTCATTGTGGGCGGCGTGTCATTGTGGGCGGCGTGTCATTGTGGGCGGCGTGTCATTGTGGGCGGCGTGTCATTGTGGGCGGCGTGTCATTGTGGGCGGCGTGTCATTGTGGGCGGCGTGTCATTGTGGGCGGCGTGTCATTGTGGGCGGCGTGTCATTGTGGGCGGCGTGTCATTGTGGGCGGCGTGTCATTGTGGGCGGCGTGTCATTGTGGGCGGCGTGTCATTGTGGGCGGCGTGTCATTGTGGGCGGCGTGTCATTGTGGGCGGCGTGTCATTGTGGGCGGCGTGTCATTGTGGGCGGCCTGTCATTGTGGGCGGCCTGTCATTGTGGGCGGCCTGTCATTGTGGGCGGCCTGTCATTGTGGGCGGCGTGTCATTGTGGGGGGGCGTGTCATTGTGGGGGGGCGTGTCATTGTGGGGGGGCGTGTCATTGTGGGGGGGCGTGTCATTGTGGGGGGGCGTGTCATTGTGGGGGGGCGTGTCATTGTGGGGGGGCGTGTCATTGTGGGGGGGCGTGTCATTGTGGGGGGGCGTGTCATTGTGGGGGGGGCGTGTCATTGTGGGGGGCGTGTCATTGTGGGGGGCGTGTCATTGTGGGGGGGCGTGTCAGTGTGGGGGGCGTGTCAGTGTGGGGGGGCGTGTCAGTGTGGGGGGGCGTGTCAGAGTGGGGGGCAGTGTCAGAGTGGGGGGCAGTGTCAGAGTGGGGGGCAGTGTCAGAGTGGGGGTGTGTGTCAGAGTGGGGGTGTGTGTCAGTGTGGGGGTGTGTGTCAGTGTGGGGGTGTGTGTCAGTGTGGGGGGTGTCAGTGTGGGGGGGTGTGTCAGTATGGGGGTGTGTCAGTATGGGGGGTGTGTCAGTGTGGGGGGGTGTGTCAGTGTGGGGGGGTCAGTGTGGGGGTGTGTGTCAGTGTGGGGGGTGTCAATGTGGGGATGTGTTTCAGTGTGGGGGTGTGTTTCAGTGTGGGGGTGTGTTTCAGTGTGGGGGTGTGTCAGTGTGGGGGGTGTCAGTGTGCGGGTGTGTGTCAGTGTGCGGGTGTGTGTCAGTGTGGGGGGGTGTCAGTGTGGGGGGGGTGTCATTGTGGGGGTGTGTGTCAGTGTGCGGGTGTGTATCAGTGTGTGGGGTGTCAGTGCGGAGTGTTGTCAGTGTGGGGGGTGTCAGTGCGGGGGGTTGTCAGTGCGGGGGGTTGTCAGTGTGGGGGTGTGTGTCAGTGTGGGATGTGTGTGTCAGTGTGGGGTGTCTCTGTGTGGGGTGTCTCTGTGTGGGGTGTCTCTGTGTGGGGTGTCTCTGTGTGGGAGTGTGTCAGTGTGGGGGGGTGTGTGTCAGTGTGGATGGGAGTGTCAGTGTGGGGGGTGTCAGTTTGGGGGGTGTCTCTGTGTGGGGTGTCTCTGTGTGGGGTGTCTCTGTGTGGGGTGTCTCTGTGTGGGGTGTCTCTGTGTGGGGTGTCTCTGTGTGGGAGTGTGTCAGTGTGGGATGTGTGTGTCAGTGTGGGTGGGGTGTCTCTGTGTGGGAGTGTGTCAGTGTGGGGGTGTGTGTGTCGGTGTGGATGGGAGTGTCAGTGTGGGGGGGGCGTGTCATTGTGGGGGGCGTGTCATTGTGGGCGGCCTGTCATTGTGGGGGGGCGTCTCATTGTGGGGGGGCGTCTCATTGTGGGGGGGCGTCTCATTGTGGGGGGGCGTGTCATTGTGGGGGGGCGTGTCAGTGGTGGGGGGGCAGTGGTGGGGCGTGTCAGTGGGGGGGGTGTCAGTGGGGGGGGTGTCAGTGTGGGGGGTGTCAGTGTGGGGGGTGTCAGTGTGCGGGTGTGTCAGTGTGCGTGGGGGTGTCAGTGTGGGGGGTGTCAGTGTGGGGGGGTTTCAGTGTGGGAGGGTGTGTCAGTGTGGGGCGGTGTGTTAGTGTGGGGGTGTGTGTCAGTGTGGGGGGGTGTCAGTGTGGGGGGGTGTCAGTGTGGGGGGGTGTCAGTGTGGGGGGTGTCAGTGTGGGGGTGTGTGTCAGTGTGGGGGGTGTCAGTGTGGGGGGGTGTCAGTGTGGGGGGTGTCTGTTTGGGGGGTGTCTGTTTGGGGGGGTGTCAGTGTGCGGGTGTGTGTCAGTGTGGGGGGTGTCAGTGTGGGGGGAGTGTCAGTGTGGGGGGTGTCTGTATGGGGGTGTGTCAGTGTGCAGGTGTGTGTCAGTGTGGGGGCGGTGTCAGTGTGGGGGTGTGTGTCAGTGTGGGGGGTGTCAATGTGGGGGTGTGTGTCAGTGTGGGGGGTGTCAGTGTGGGGGGTGTCAGTGTGGGGGGGTGTCAGTGTGGGGGGGTGTGTTAGTGTGTGTGTGTGTGTCAGTGTGGGGGGTGTCAGTGTGGGGGGGGTGTCAGTGTGGGGGGTTGTGTTAGTGTGGGTGTGTGTGTCAGTGTGGGGGGTGTCAGTGTGGGGTGTGTGTCAGTGTGGGGGGCGTGTCAGTGTGGGGTGGGCGTGTCAGTGGGGGGGCGTGTCAGTGGGGGGGCTTGAGAGTGGGGGGGCATGTCAGTGGGGGGGCGTGTCAGTTGGGGGGGCGGTGTCACTGTGGGGGGTGTCAGTGTGTGGGGGGGCGTGTCAGTGCGGGGGGTTGTCAGTGTGGGGGGTGTCAGTGCGGGGGGTTGTCAGTGCGGGGGGTTGTCAGTGTGGGGGTGTGTGTCAGTGTGGGACGTGTGTGTCAGTGTGGGGTGTCTCTGTGTGGGGTGTCTCTGTGTGGGGTGTCTCTGTGTGGGAGTGTGTCAGTGTGGGGGTGTGTGTGTCAGTGTGGATGGGAGTGTCAGTGTGGGGGGTGTCAGTGTGGGGGGTGTCAGTTTGGGGGGTGTCTCTGTGTGGGGTGTCTCTGTGTGGGGTGTCTCTGTGTGGGGTGTCTCTGTGTGGGGTGTCTCTGTGTGGGGTGTCTCTGTGTGGGGTGTCTCTGTGTGGGGTGTCTCTGTGTGGGAGTGTGTCAGTGTGGGGGTGCGTGTGTCGGTGTGGATGGGAGTGTCAGTGTGGGGGGGGCATGTCAGTGGGGGGGCGTGTCATTGTGGGCGGCCTGTCATTGTGGGCGGCCTGTCATTGTGGGGGGGCGTCTCATTGTGGGGGGGCGTCTCATTGTGGGGGGGCGTGTTATTGTGGGGGGGCGTGTTATTGTGGGGGGGCGTGTCAGTGGTGGGGGGGCGTGTCAGTGGTGGGGCGTGTCAGTGGGGGGGGGCAGTGGTGGGGCGTGTCAGTGGGGGGGTGTCAGTGGGGGGGTGTCAGTGGGGGGGGTGTCAGTGGGGGGGGTGTGTCAGTGTGGGGGGTGTCAGTGTGGGGGGTGTCAGTGTGGAGGGTTGTCAGTGCGGGGTGTTGTCAGTGTGGGGGTGTGTGTCAGTGTGGGATGTGTGTCAGTGTGGGTGGGGTGTCTCTGTGTGGGGTGTCTCTGTGTGGGAGTGTGTCAGTGTGGGGGTGTGTGTGTCGGTGTGGATGGGAGTGTCAGTGTGGGGTGGTGTCTGTGTGTGTGGGATGGTGTCAGTGTGGGGGGGGCGTGTCAGTGGGGGGGCGTGTCAGTGGGGGGGGCGTGTCAGTTTGGGGGGGCGTGTCATTGTGAGGGGCGTGTCATTGTGAGGGGCGTGTCATTGTGGGCGGCCTGTCATTGTGGGCGGCCTGTCATTGTGCGGGGGGCGTGTCATTGTGGGGGGCGTGTCATTGTGGGGGGGCGTGTCAGAGTGGGGGGGCGTGTCAGAGTGGGGGGGCGTGTCAGAGTGGGGGGCGTGTCAGAGTGGGGGGGCGGGTCAGAGTGCGGGTGTGTGTCAGTGTGGGGGTGTGTGTCAGTGTGGGGGTGTGTGTCAGTGTGGGGGTGTGTGTCAGTGGTGGGGGGGCGTGTCAGTGGTGGGGGGGCGTGTCAGTGGTGGGGGGGCGGTGTCAGTGGCGGGGCGGTGTCAGTGTGGGGCAGTGTCAGTGTGGGGCAGTGTCAGTGTGGGGCAGTGTCAGTGTGGGGCAGTGTCAGTGTGGGGGTGTGTCAGTGTCGGGGGTGTCAGTGTCGGGGGTGTCAGTGTCGGGGGTGTCAGTGTGGGGCGGTGTCAGTGTGGGGCGGTGTCAGTGTGGGGCGGTGTCAGTGTGCGGGTGTGTGTCAGTGTGGGGGTTGTCAGTATGCGGTGTGTCAGTCTGTGGGTGTGTGTCAGTGTGGATGGGAGTGTCAGTGTGGGGTGGTGTCAGTGTGGGGGGGCGTGTCAGTGTGGGGCGGTGTCAGTGTGGTGGTGGGTGTCAGTGTGGTGGTGGGTGTCAGTGTGGGGGGTGTCAGTGTGGGGCGGTGTCAGTGTGGGGGTGTGTGTCAGTGTGGGGGTTGTCAGTGTGGGGGGGTGTCCGTGTGTGGGTGCGTGTCAGTGTGGGGGGGTGTCAGTGTGGGGGTGTGTGTCAGTATGGGGGTGTGTCAGTATGGGGGTGTGTCAGTATGGGGGTGTGTCAGTATGGAGGTGTGTCAGTGTGGGGGGAGTCAGTGTGGGGGGTGTCAGTGTGGGGGGTGTCAGTGTGGGGGGGCGTGTCAGTGGGGGGGGTGTCAGTGGGGGGGGTGTCAGTGTGGGGGGTGTCAGTGTGCGGGTGTGTCAGTGTGCGTGGGGGTGTCAGTGTGGGGGGTGTCAGTGTGGGGGGGTTTCAGTGTGGGAGGGTGTGTCAGTGTGGGGCGGTGTGTTAGTGTGGGGGGGTGTGTCAGTGTGGGGGGGTGTCAGTGTGGGGGGGTGTCAGTGTGGGGGGGTGTCAGTGTGGGGGTGTGTGTCAGTGTGGGGGGTGTCAGTGTGGGGGTGTGTGTCAGTGTGGGGGGTGTCAGTGTGGGGGGGTGTCAGTGTGGGGGGTGTCTGTTTGGGGGGTGTCTGTTTGGGGGGGTGTCAGTGTGCGGGTGTGTGTCAGTGTGGGGGGTGTCAGTGTGGGGGGAGTGTCAGTGTGGGGGGTGTCTGTATGGGGGTGTGTCAGTGTGCAGGTGTGTGTCAGTGTGGGGGCGGTGTCAGTGTGGGGGTGTGTGTCAGTGTGGGGGGTGTCAATGTGGGGGTGTGTGTCAGTGTGGGGGGTGTCAGTGTGGGGGGTGTCAGTGTGGGGGGGGTGTCAGTGTGGGGGGGTGTGTTAGTGTGTGTGTGTGTGTCAGTGTGGGGGGTGTCAGTGTGGGGGGGGTGTCAGTGTGGGGGGTTGTGTTAGTGTGGGTGTGTGTGTCAGTGTGGGGGGTGTCAGTGTGGGGTGTGTGTCAGTGTGGGGGGCGTGTCAGTGTGGGGGGGCGTCTCATTGTGGGGGGGCGTCTCATTGTGGGGGGGCGTGTTATTGTGGGGGGGCGTGTTATTGTGGGGGGGCGTGTTATTGTGGGGGGGCGTGTCAGTGGTGGGGGGGCGTGTCAGTGGTGGGGCGTGTCAGTGGGGGGGGCAGTGGTGGGGCGTGTCAGTGGGGGGGTGTCAGTGGGGGGGGTGTCAGTGGGGGGGGTGTCAGTGGGGGGGGTGTCAGTGGGGGGGGTGTCAGTGGGGGGTGTGTGTCAGTGTGGGGGGTGTCAGTGTGGGGGGTGTCAGTGTGGAGGGTTGTCAGTGCGGGGTGTTGTCAGTGTGGGGGTGTGTGTCAGTGTGGGATGTGTGTCAGTGTGGGTGGGGTGTCTCTGTGTGGGGTGTCTCTGTGTGGGAGTGTGTCAGTGTGGGGGTGTGTGTGTCGGTGTGGATGGGAGTGTCAGTGTGGGGTGGTGTCTGTGTGTGTGGGATGGTGTCAGTGTGGGGGGGGCGTGTCAGTGGGGGGGCGTGTCAGTGGGGGGGCGTGTCAGTTTGGGGGGGCGTGTCATTGTGAGGGGCGTGTCATTGTGGGCGGCCTGTCATTGTGGGCGGCCTGTCATTGTGCGGGGGGCGTGTCAGAGTGGGGGGGCGTGTCAGAGTGGGGGGGCGTGTCAGAGTGGGGGGGCGTGTCAGAGTGGGGGGGCGTGTCAGAGTGGGGGGGCGTGTCAGAGTGGGGGGGCGTGTCAGAGTGCGGGTGTGTGTCAGTGTGGGGGTGTGTGTCAGTGTGGGGGTGTGTGTCAGTGTGGGGGTGTGTGTCAGTGGTGGGGGGGCGTGTCAGTGGTGGGGGGGCGTGTCAGTGGCGGGGCGGTGTCAGTGGCGGGGCGGTGTCAGTGTGGGGCAGTGTCAGTGTGGGGCAGTGTCAGTGTGGGGCAGTGTCAGTGTGGGGCAGTGTCAGTGTGGGGCAGTGTCAGTGTGGGGCAGTGTCAGTGTGGGGCAGTGTCAGTGTGGGGCAGTGTCAGTGTGGGGCAGTGTCAGTGTGGGGGTGTGTCAGTGTCGGGGGTGTCAGTGTCGGGGGTGTCAGTGTCGGGGGTGTCAGTGTCGGGGGTGTCAGTGTCGGGGGTGTCAGTGTCGGGGGTGTCAGTGTCGGGGGTGTCAGTGTCGGGGGTGTCAGTGTGGGGCGGTGTCAGTGTGGGGCGGTGTCAGTGTGGGGCGGTGTCAGTGTGCGGGTGTGTGTCAGTGTGGGGGTTGTCAGTATGCGGTGTGTCAGTCTGTGGGTGTGTGTCAGTGTGGATGGGAGTGTCAGTGTGGGGTGGTGTCAGTGTGGGGGGGCGTGTCAGTGTGGGGCGGTGTCAGTGTGGTGGTGGGTGTCAGTGTGGTGGTGGGTGTCAGTATGGGGGTGTGTCAGTATGGGGGTGTGTCAGTATGGGGGTGTGTCAGTATGGAGGTGTGTCAGTGTGGGGGGAGTCAGTGTGGGGGGAGTCAGTGTGGGGGGGCGTGTCAGTGGGGGGGTGTCAGTGGGGGGGGTGTCAGTGTGGGGGGTGTCAGTGTGGGGGGTGTCAGTGTGGGGGGGCGTGTCAGTGGGGGGGGTGTCAGTGGGGGGGGTGTCAGTGTGGGGGGTGTCAGTGTGCGGGTGTGTCAGTGTGCGTGGGGGTGTCAGTGTGGGGGGTGTCAGTGTGGGGGGGTTTCAGTGTGGGAGGGTGTGTCAGTGTGGGGCGGTGTGTTAGTGTGGGGGTGTGTGTCAGTGTGGGGGGTGTCAGTGTGGGGGGGTGTCAGTGTGGGGGGGTGTCAGTGTGGGGGTGTGTGTCAGTGTGGGGGGTGTCAGTGTGGGGGTGTGTGTCAGTGTGGGGGGTGTCAGTGTGGGGGGGTGTCAGTGGGGGGGGTGTCAGTGTGGGGGGTGTCAGTGTGGGGGGTGTCAGTGTGGGGGGGCGTGTCAGTGGGGGGGGTGTCAGTGGGGGGGGTGTCAGTGTGGGGGGTGTCAGTGTGCGGGTGTGTCAGTGTGCGTGGGGGTGTCAGTGTGGGGGGTGTCAGTGTGGGGGGGTTTCAGTGTGGGAGGGTGTGTCAGTGTGGGGCGGTGTCAGTGTGGGGCGGTGTGTTAGTGTGGGGGTGTGTGTCAGTGTGGGGGTGTGTGTCAGTGTGGGGGGTGTCAGTGTGGGGCGGTGTGTTAGTGTGGGGGGGTGTCAGTGTGGGGGTGTGTGTCAGTGTGGGGGGTGTCAGTGTGGGGGTGTGTGTCAGTGTGGGGGGTGTCAGTGTGGGGGGGTGTCAGTGTGGGTGGTGTCTGTTTGGGGGGGTGTCAGTGTGCGGGTGTGTGTCAGTGTGGGGCGGTGTCAGTGTGCGGGTGTGTGTCAGTGTGGGGGTTGTCAGTATGCGGTGTGTCAGTCTGTGGGTGTGTGTCAGTGTGGATGGGAGTGTCAGTATGGAGGTGTGTCAGTGTGGGGGGTGTCAGTGTGGGGGGTGTCAGTGTGGGGGGGCGTGTCAGTGGGGGGCGTGTCAGTGGGGGGGTGTCAGTGGGGGGGGTGTCAGTGTGGGGGGGTGTCAGTGCAAGTGGGGTGTCAGTGTGGGGGATGAGTGTGGGGGGGCGTCAGTGTGGGGGTGTGTGTCAGTGTGGGGGTGTGTGTCAGTGTGCGGGTGTGTATCTGTGTGTGGGGTGTCAGTGTGGGGGGTGTCAGTGCGGGGGGTTGTCAGTGCGGGGTGTTGTCAGTGCGGGGTGTTGTCAGTGCGGGGTGTTGTCAGTGTGGGGGGGGTGGGTGGGGTGTCTCTGTGTGGGGTGTCTCTGTGTGGGAGTGTGTCAGTGTGGGGGTGTGTGTGTCGGTGTGGATGGGAGTGTCAGTGTGGGGTGGTGTCTGTGTGTGTGGGATGGTGTCAGTGTGGGGGGGGCGTGTCAGTGGGGGGGGCGTGTCAGTGGGGGGGGGCGTGTCAGTTTGGGGGGGCGTGTCATTGTGAGGGGCGTGTCATTGTGAGGGGCGTGTCATTGTGAGGGGCGTGTCATTGTGGGCGGCGTGTCATTGTGGGCGGCGTGTCATTGTGGGCGGCGTGTCATTGTGGGCGGCGTGTCATTGTGGGCGGCGTGTCATTGTGGGCGGCCTGTCATTGCGGGTGTGTGTCAGTGTGGGGGGGTGTCAGTGTGGGGGGGTGTCATTGTGGGGGGGCGTGTCATTGTGGGGGGGTGTGTCAGTGTGGGGGGGGTGTCAGTGTGGGGGGGGTGTCATTGTGGGCGGCCTGTCATTGCGGGTGTGTGTCAGTGTGGGGGGGTGTCAGTGTGGGGGGGGTGTCATTGTGGGGGTGTGTGTCAGTGTGCGGGTGTGTATCAGTGTGTGGGGTGTCAGTGCGGGGGGTTGTCAGTGTGGGGGGTGTCAGTGCGGGGGGTTGTCAGTGCGGGGGGTTGTCAGTGTGGGGGTGTGTGTCAGTGTGGGATGTGTGTGTCAGTGTGGGGTGTCTCTGTGTGGGGTGTCTCTGTGTGGGAGTGTGTCAGTGTGGGGGTGTGTCAGTGTGGGGGTGTGTGTGTCAGTGTGGATGGGAGTGTCAGTGTGGGGGGTGTCAGTTTGGGGGGTGTCTCTGTGTGGGGTGTCTCTGTGTGGGGTGTCTCTGTGTGGGAGTGTGTCAGTGTGGGATGTGTGTGTCAGTGTGGGTGGGGTGTCTCTGTGTGGGGTGTCTCTGTGTGGGGTGTCTCTGTGTGGGAGTGTGTCAGTGTGGGGGTGTGTGTGTCGGTGTGGATGGGAGTGTCAGTGTGGGGGGGGCATGTCAGTGGGGGGGCGTGTCAGTTTGGGGGGCGTGTCAGTTTGGGGGGGCGTGTCAGTGGTGGGGCGTGTCAGTGGTCGGGCGTGTCAGTGGGGGTGTCAGTGGGGGGGGGGTCAGTGTGGGGTGTGTGTCAGTGTGGGGGGTGTCAGTGTGGGGGGTGTCAGTGTGGGGGGTGTCAGTGTGGGGGTGTGTCAGTGTGGGGGTGTGTGTCAGTGTGGTGGGGGTGTCAGTGTGGTGCGGGGGTCTGTGTGGTGGGGGTGTCAGTGTGGTGGGGGTGTCAGTGTGGGGGGTGTCTGTATGGGGGTGTGTCAGTGTGCGGGTGTGTGTCAGTATGGGGTTGTGTCAGTGTGGGGGGTGTCAGTGTGGGGGGTGTGTCAGTGTGGGGGGTGTCAGTGTGGGGCGGTGTCAGTGTGGGGCGGTGTCAGTGTGGGGCGGTGTCAGTGTGGGGCGGTGTCAGTGTGGGGGTGTGTGTCAGTGTGGAGGTTGTCAGTGTGGAGGTGTGTCAGTGTGGAGGTGTGTCAGTGTGGGGGGTGTCAGTGTGGGGGGTGTCAGTGTGGGGGGTGTCAGTGTGGGGGGTGTCAGTGTGGGGGGTGTCAGTGTGGGGGGTGTCAGTGTGCGGGTGTGTCAGTGTGCGGGGGGGTGTCAGTGTGGGGGGTGTCAGTGTGGGGGGGTGTCAGTGTGGGAGGGTGTGTCAGTGTGGGGCGGTGTGTTAGTGTGGGGGTGTGTGTCAGTGTGGGGGGTGTCAGTGTGGGGGGGTGTCAGTGTGGGGGGGTGTCAGTGTGGGGGGTGTCAGTGTGGGGGGTGTCAGTGTGGGGGGTGTCAGTGTGGGGGGGCGTGTCAGTGTGGGGGGGCATGTCAGAGCGGGGTGGGTGTCAGTACGCGGGGGTGTCAGTGCAAGTGGGGTGTCAGTGTGGGGGATGAGTGTGGGGGGGCGTCAGTGTGGGGGTGTGTGTCAGTGTGCGGGTGTGTATCTGTGTGTGGGGTGTCAGTGTGGGGGGTGTCAGTGCGGGGGGTTGTCAGTGCGGGGTGTTGTCAGTGCGGGGTGTTGTCAGTGTGGGGGGGGTGGGTGGGGTGTCTCTGTGTGGGGTGTCTCAGTGTGGGGGTGTGTGTGTCGGTGTGGATGGGAGTGTCAGTGTGGGGTGGTGTCTGTGTGTGTGGGATGGTGTCAGTGTGGGGGGGGCGTGTCAGTGGGGGGGCGTGTCAGTGGGGGGGGCGTGTCAGTTTGGGGGGGCGTGTCATTGTGAGGGGCGTGTCATTGTGGGCGGCGTGTCATTGTGGGCGGCGTGTCATTGTGGGCGGCGTGTCATTGTGGGCGGCGTGTCATTGTGGGCGGCGTGTCATTGTGGGCGGCGTGTCATTGTGGGCGGCCTGTCATTGTGGGCGGCCTGTCATTGTGGGCGGCCTGTCATTGTGGGCGGCCTGTCATTGTGGGCGGCCTGTCATTGTGGGCGGCCTGTCATTGTGGGCGGCCTGTCATTGTGGGCGGCCTGTCATTGTGGGCGGCCTGTCATTGTGGGCGGCCTGTCATTGTGGGGGGGCGTGTCATTGTGGGGGGGCGTGTCATTGTGGGGGGGCGTGTCATTGTGGGGGGGCGTGTCATTGTGGGGGGGCGTGTCATTGTGGGGGGGCATGTCATTGTGGGGGGGGCGTGTCATTGTGGGGGGCGTGTCATTGTGGGGGGCGTGTCATTGTGGGGGGCGTGTCATTGTGGGGGGGCGTGTCAGTGTGGGGGGCGTGTCAGTGTGGGGGGGCGTGTCAGTGTGGGGGGGCGTGTCAGAGTGGGGGGCAGTGTCAGAGTGGGGGGCAGTGTCAGAGTGGGGGGCAGTGTCAGAGTGGGGGTGTGTGTCAGTGTGGGGGTGTGTGTCAGTGTGGGGGTGTGTGTCAGTGTGGGGGGTGTCAGTGTGGGGGGGTGTGTCAGTATGGGGGTGTGTCAGTATGGGGGGTGTGTCAGTGTGGGGGGGTGTGTCAGTGTGGGGGGGTCAGTGTGGGGGTGTGTGTCAGTGTGGGGGGTGTCAATGTGGGGATGTGTTTCAGTGTGGGGGTGTGTTTCAGTGTGGGGGTGTGTTTCAGTGTGGGGGTGTGTCAGTGTGGGGGGTGTCAGTGTGCGGGTGTGTGTCAGTGTGCGGGTGTGTGTCAGTGTGGGGGGGTGTCAGTGTGGGGGGGGTGTCATTGTGGGGGTGTGTGTCAGTGTGCGGGTGTGTATCAGTGTGTGGGGTGTCAGTGCGGAGTGTTGTCAGTGTGGGGGGTGTCAGTGCGGGGGGTTGTCAGTGCGGGGGGTTGTCAGTGTGGGGGGTGTCAGTGCGGGGGGTTGTCAGTGCGGGGGGTTGTCAGTGTGGGGGTGTGTGTCAGTGTGGGGTGTGTGTGTCAGTGTGGGATGTGTGTGTCAGTGTGGGGTGTCTCTGTGTGGGGTGTCTCTGTGTGGGGTGTCTCTGTGTGGGGTGTCTCTGTGTGGGGTGTCTCTGTGTGGGGTGTCTCTGTGTGGGGTGTCTCTGTGTGGGAGTGTGTCAGTGTGGGGGGGTGTGTGTCAGTGTGGATGGGAGTGTCAGTGTGGGGGGTGTCAGTTTGGGGTGTCTCTGTGTGGGGTGTCTCTGTGTGGGGTGTCTCTGTGTGGGGTGTCTCTGTGTGGGGTGTCTCTGTGTGGGAGTGTGTCAGTGTGGGATGTGTGTGTCAGTGTGGGTGGGGTGTCTCTGTGTGGGAGTGTGTCAGTGTGGGGGTGTGTGTGTCGGTGTGGATGGGAGTGTCAGTGTGGGGGGGGCGTGTCATTGTGGGGGGCGTGTCATTGTGGGCGGCCTGTCATTGTGGGGGGGCGTCTCATTGTGGGGGGGCGTCTCATTGTGGGGGGGCGTGTCATTGTGGGGGGGCGTGTCAGTGGTGGGGGGGCGTGTCAGTGGTGGGGGGGCAGTGGTGGGGCGTGTCAGTGGGGGGGGTGTCAGTGGGGGGGGTGTCAGTGTGGTGGGTGTCAGTGTGCGGGTGTGTCAGTGTGCGTGGGGGTGTCAGTGTGGGGGGTGTCAGTGTGGGGGGGTTTCAGTGTGGGAGGGTGTGTCAGTGTGGGGCGGTGTGTTAGTGTGGGGGTGTGTGTCAGTGTGGGGGGTGTCAGTGTGGGGGGGTGTCAGTGTGGGGGGGTGTCAGTGTGGGGGGTGTCAGTGTGGGGGTGTGTGTCAGTGTGGGGGGTGTCAGTGTGGGGGGGTGTCAGTGTGGGGGGTGTCTGTTTGGGGGGTGTCTGTTTGGGGGGTGTCAGTGTGCGGGTGTGTGTCAGTGTGGGGGGTGTCAGTGTGGGGGGAGTGTCAGTGTGGGGGGTGTCTGTATGGGGGTGTGTCAGTGTGCAGGTGTGTGTCAGTGTGGGGGCGGTGTCAGTGTGGGGGTGTGTGTCAGTGTGGGGGGTGTCAATGTGGGGGTGTGTGTCAGTGTGGGGGGTGTCAGTGTGGGGGGTGTCAGTGTGGGGGGGTGTCAGTGTGGGGGGGTGTGTTAGTGTGTGTGTGTGTGTCAGTGTGGGGGGTGTCAGTGTGGGGGGGGTGTCAGTGTGGGGGGTTGTGTTAGTGTGGGTGTGTGTGTCAGTGTGGGGGGTGTCAGTGTGGGGTGTGTGTCAGTGTGGGGGGCGTGTCAGTGTGGGGTGGGCGTGTCATTGGGGGGGCGTGTCAGTGGGGGGGCTTGAGAGTGGGGGGGCTTGTCAGTGGGGGGGCGTGTCAGTTGGGGGGGCGGTGTCAGTGTGGGGGGTGTCAGTGTGTGGGGGGGCGTGTCAGTGCGGGGGGTTGTCAGTGTGGGGGGTGTCAGTGCGGGGGGTTGTCAGTGCGGGGGGTTGTCAGTGTGGGGGTGTGTGTCAGTGTGGGACGTGTGTGTCAGTGTGGGGTGTCTCTGTGTGGGGTGTCTCTGTGTGGGGTGTCTCTGTGTGGGAGTGTGTCAGTGTGGGGGTGTGTGTGTCAGTGTGGATGGGAGTGTCAGTGTGGGGGGTGTCAGTTTGGGGGGTGTCTCTGTGTGGGGTGTCTCTGTGTGGGGTGTCTCTGTGTGGGGTGTCTCTGTGTGGGGTGTCTCTGTGTGGGAGTGTGTCAGTGTGGGGGTGCGTGTGTCGGTGTGGATGGGAGTGTCAGTGTGGGGGGGGCATGTCAGTGGGGGGGCGTGTCATTGTGGGCGGCCTGTCATTGTGGGCGGCCTGTCATTGTGGGGGGGCGTCTCATTGTGGGGGGGCGTCTCATTGTGGGGGGGCGTGTTATTGTGGGGGGGCGTGTTATTGTGGGGGGGCGTTTCAGTGGTGGGGGGGCGTGTCAGTGGTGGGGCGTGTCAGTGGGGGGGGCAGTGGTGGGGCGTGTCAGTGGGGGGGTGTCAGTGGGGGGGGTGTCAGTGGGGGGGGTGTCAGTGGGGGGTGTGTGTCAGTGTGGGGGGTGTCAGTGTGGGGGGTGTCAGTGTGGAGGGTTGTCAGTGTGGAGGGTTGTCAGTGCGGGGTGTTGTCAGTGTGGGGGTGTGTGTCAGTGTGGGATGTGTGTCAGTGTGGGTGGGGTGTCTCTGTGTGGGGTGTCTCTGTGTGGGAGTGTGTCAGTGTGGGGGTGTGTGTGTCGGTGTGGATGGGAGTGTCAGTGTGGGGTGGTGTCTGTGTGTGTGGGATGGTGTCAGTGTGGGGGGGGCGTGTCAGTGGGGGGGCGTGTCAGTGGGGGGGGCGTGTCAGTTTGGGGGGGCGTGTCATTGTGAGGGGCGTGTCATTGTGAGGGGCGTGTCATTGTGGGCGGCCTGTCATTGTGGGCGGCCTGTCATTGTGCGGGGGGCGTGTCATTGTGGGGGGGCGTGTCATTGTGGGGGGGCGTGTCAGAGTGGGGGGGCGTGTCAGAGTGGGGGGGCGTGTCAGAGTGGGGGGGCGGGTCAGAGTGCGGGTGTGTGTCAGTGTGGGGGTGTGTGTCAGTGTGGGGGTGTGTGTCAGTGTGGGGGTGTGTGTCAGTGGTGGGGGGGCGTGTCAGTGGTGGGGGGGCGGTGTCAGTGGCGGGGCGGTGTCAGTGTGGGGCAGTGTCAGTGTGGGGCAGTGTCAGTGTGGGGCAGTGTCAGTGTGGGGCAGTGTCAGTGTGGGGGTGTGTCAGTGTCGGGGGTGTCAGTGTCGGGGGTGTCAGTGTCGGGGGTGTCAGTGTGGGGCGGTGTCAGTGTGGGGCGGTGTCAGTGTGGGGCGGTGTCAGTGTGGGGCGGTGTCAGTGTGGGGCGGTGTCAGTGTGGGGCGGTGTCAGTGTGCGGGTGTGTGTCAGTGTGGGGGTTGTCAGTATGCGGTGTGTCAGTCTGTGGGTGTGTGTCAGTGTGGATGGGAGTGTCAGTGTGGGGTGGTGTCAGTGTGGGGGGGCGTGTCAGTGTGGGGCGGTGTCAGTGTGGTGGTGGGTGTCAGTGTGGTGGTGGGTGTCAGTGTGGGGGGTGTCAGTGTGGGGCGGTGTCAGTGTGGGGGTGTGTGTCAGTGTGGGGGTTGTCAGTGTGGGGGGGTGTCCGTGTGTGGGTGCGTGTCAGTGTGGGGGGGTGTCAGTGTGGGGGTGTGTGTCAGTATGGGGGTGTGTCAGTATGGGGGTGTGTCAGTATGGGGGTGTGTCAGTATGGAGGTGTGTCAGTGTGGGGGGAGTCAGTGTGGGGGGTGTCAGTGTGGGGGGTGTCAGTGTGGGGGGGCGTGTCAGTGGGGGGGGTGTCAGTGGGGGGGGTGTCAGTGTGGGGGGTGTCAGTGTGCGGGTGTGTCAGTGTGCGTGGGGGTGTCAGTGTGGGGGGTGTCAGTGTGGGGGGGTTTCAGTGTGGGAGGGTGTGTCAGTGTGGGGCGGTGTGTTAGTGTGGGGGTGTGTGTCAGTGTGGGGGGTGTCAGTGTGGGGGGGTGTCAGTGTGGGGGGGTGTCAGTGTGGGGGGGTGTGTCAGTGTGGGGGGTGTCAGTGTGGGGGTGTGTGTCAGTGTGGGGGGTGTCAGTGTGGGGGGGTGTCAGTGTGGGGGGTGTCTGTTTGGGGGGTGTCTGTTTGGGGGGGTGTCAGTGTGCGGGTGTGTGTCAGTGTGGGGGGTGTCAGTGTGGGGGGAGTGTCAGTGTGGGGGGTGTCTGTATGGGGGTGTGTCAGTGTGCAGGTGTGTGTCAGTGTGGGGGCGGTGTCAGTGTGGGGGTGTGTGTCAGTGTGGGGGGTGTCAATGTGGGGGTGTGTGTCAGTGTGGGGGGTGTCAGTGTGGGGGGTGTCAGTGTGGGGGGGGTGTCAGTGTGGGGGGGTGTGTTAGTGTGTGTGTGTGTGTCAGTGTGGGGGGTGTCAGTGTGGGGGGGGTGTCAGTGTGGGGGGTTGTGTTAGTGTGGGTGTGTGTGTCAGTGTGGGGGGTGTCAGTGTGGGGTGTGTGTCAGTGTGGGGGGCGTGTCAGTGTGGGGGGGCGTCTCATTGTGGGGGGGCGTCTCATTGTGGGGGGGCGTGTTATTGTGGGGGGGCGTGTTATTGTGGGGGGGCGTGTTATTGTGGGGGGGCGTGTTATTGTGGGGGGGCGTGTCAGTGGTGGGGGGGCGTGTCAGTGGTGGGGCGTGTCAGTGGGGGGGGCAGTGGTGGGGCGTGTCAGTGGGGGGGTGTCAGTGTGGAGGGTTGTCAGTGCGGGGTGTTGTCAGTGTGGGGGTGTGTGTCAGTGTGGGATGTGTGTCAGTGTGGGTGGGGTGTCTCTCTGTGGGGTGTCTCTGTGTGGGAGTGTGTCAGTGTGGGGGTGTGTGTGTCGGTGTGGATGGGAGTGTCAGTGTGGGGTGGTGTCTGTGTGTGTGGGATGGTGTCAGTGTGGGGGGGGCGTGTCAGTGGGGGGGCGTGTCAGTGGGGGGGGCGTGTCAGTTTGGGGGGGCGTGTCATTGTGAGGGGCGTGTCATTGTGGGCGGCCTGTCATTGTGGGCGGCCTGTCATTGTGCGGGGGGCGTGTCATTGTGGGGGGGCGTGTCATTGTGGGGGGGCGTGTCAGAGTGGGGGGGCGTGTCAGAGTGGGGGGGCGTGTCAGAGTGGGGGGGCGGGTCAGAGTGCGGGTGTGTGTCAGTGTGGGGGTGTGTGTCAGTGTGGGGGTGTGTGTCAGTGTGGGGGTGTGTGTCAGTGGTGGGGGGGCGTGTCAGTGGTGGGGGGGCGGTGTCAGTGGCGGGGCGGTGTCAGTGTGGGGCAGTGTCAGTGTGGGGCAGTGTCAGTGTGGGGCAGTGTCAGTGTGGGGCAGTGTCAGTGTGGGGCAGTGTCAGTGTCGGGGGTGTCAGTGTCGGGGGTGTCAGTGTCGGGGGTGTCAGTGTCGGGGGTGTCAGTGTCGGGGGTGTCAGTGTGGGGCGGTGTCAGTGTGGGGCGGTGTCAGTGTGCGGGTGTGTGTCAGTGTGGGGGTTGTCAGTATGCGGTGTGTCAGTCTGTGGGTGTGTGTCAGTGTGGATGGGAGTGTCAGTGTGGGGTGGTGTCAGTGTGGGGGGGCGTGTCAGTGTGGGGCGGTGTCAGTGTGGTGGTGGGTGTCAGTGTGGTGGGGGTGTGTCAGTATGGGGGTGTGTCAGTATGGGGGTGTGTCAGTATGGAGGTGTGTCAGTGTGGGGGGTGTCAGTGTGGGGGGTGTCAGTGTGGGGGGGCGTGTCAGTGGGGGGGGTGTCAGTGGGGGGGGTGTCAGTGTGGGGGGGTGTCAGTGTGGGGGGTGTCAGTGTGGGGGGGCGTGTCAGTGGGGGGGGTGTCAGTGGGGGGGGTGTCAGTGTGGGGGGTGTCAGTGTGCGGGTGTGTCAGTGTGCGTGGGGGTGTCAGTGTGGGGGGTGTCAGTGTGGGGGGGTTTCAGTGTGGGAGGGTGTGTCAGTGTGGGGCGGTGTGTTAGTGTGGGGGTGTGTGTCAGTGTGGGGGGTGTCAGTGTGGGGGGGTGTCAGTGTGGGGGGGTGTCAGTGTGGGGGGGTGTCAGTGTGGGGGTGTGTGTCAGTGTGGGGGGTGTCAGTGTGGGGGTGTGTGTCAGTGTGGGGGGTGTCAGTGTGGGGGGGTGTCAGTGGGGGGGGTGTCAGTGTGGGGGGTGTCAGTGTGGGGGGTGTCAGTGTGGGGGGGCGTGTCAGTGGGGGGGGTGTCAGTGGGGGGGGTGTCAGTGTGGGGGGTGTCAGTGTGCGGGTGTGTCAGTGTGCGTGGGGGTGTCAGTGTGGGGGGTGTCAGTGTGGGGGGGTTTCAGTGTGGGAGGGTGTGTCAGTGTGGGGCGGTGTGTTAGTGTGGGGGTGTGTGTCAGTGTGGGGGGTGTCAGTGTGGGGGGGTGTCAGTGTGGGGGGGTGTCAGTGTGGGGGGGTGTCAGTGTGGGGGTGTGTGTCAGTGTGGGGGGTGTCAGTGTGGGGGTGTGTGTCAGTGTGGGGGGTGTCAGTGTGGGGGGGTGTCAGTGTGGGGGGTGTCTGTTTGGGGGGTGTCTGTTTGGGGGGGTGTCAGTGTGCGGGTGTGTGTCAGTGTGGGGCGGTGTCAGTGTGCGGGTGTGTGTCAGTGTGGGGGTTGTCAGTATGCGGTGTGTCAGTCTGTGGGTGTGTGTCAGTGTGGATGGGAGTGTCAGTATGGAGGTGTGTCAGTGTGGGGGGTGTCAGTGTGGGGGGTGTCAGTGTGGGGGGGCGTGTCAGTGGGGGGCGTGTCAGTGGGGGGGTGTCAGTGGGGGGGGTGTCAGTGTGGGGGGGTGTCAGTGCAAGTGGGGTGTCAGTGTGGGGGATGAGTGTGGGGGGGCGTCAGTGTGGGGGTGTGTGTCAGTGTGGGGGTGTGTGTCAGTGTGCGGGTGTGTATCTGTGTGTGGGGTGTCAGTGTGGGGGGTGTCAGTGCGGGGGGTTGTCAGTGCGGGGTGTTGTCAGTGCGGGGTGTTGTCAGTGCGGGGTGTTGTCAGTGTGGGGGGGGTGGGTGGGGTGTCTCTGTGTGGGGTGTCTCTGTGTGGGAGTGTCTCTGTGTGGGGTGTCTCTGTGTGGGAGTGTGTCAGTGTGGGGGTGTGTGTGTCGGTGTGGATGGGAGTGTCAGTGTGGGGTGGTGTCTGTGTGTGTGGGATGGTGTCAGTGTGGGGGGGGCGTGTCAGTGGGGGGGGCGTGTCAGTGGGGGGGGGCGTGTCAGTTTGGGGGGGCGTGTCATTGTGAGGGGCGTGTCATTGTGAGGGGCGTGTCATTGTGAGGGGCGTGTCATTGTGAGGGGCGTGTCATTGTGGGCGGCGTGTCATTGTGGGCGGCGTGTCATTGTGGGCGGCGTGTCATTGTGGGCGGCGTGTCATTGTGGGCGGCCTGTCATTGCGGGTGGGTGTCAGTGTGGGGGGGTGTCATTGTGGGGGGGCGTGTCATTGTGGGGGGGTGTGTCAGTGTGGGGGGGGTGTCAGTGTGGGGGGGGTGTCATTGTGGGCGGCCTGTCATTGCGGGTGTGTGTCAGTGTGGGGGGGTGTCAGTGTGGGGGGGGTGTCATTGTGGGGGTGTGTGTCAGTGTGCGGGTGTGTATCAGTGTGTGGGGTGTCAGTGCGGGGGGTTGTCAGTGTGGGGGGTGTCAGTGCGGGGGGTTGTCAGTGCGGGGGGTTGTCAGTGTGGGGGTGTGTGTCAGTGTGGGATGTGTGTGTCAGTGTGGGGTGTCTCTGTGTGGGGTGTCTCTGTGTGGGAGTGTGTCAGTGTGGGGGTGTGTCAGTGTGGGGGTGTGTGTGTCAGTGTGGATGGGAGTGTCAGTGTGGGGGGTGTCAGTTTGGGGGGTGTCTCTGTGTGGGGTGTCTCTGTGTGGGGTGTCTCTGTGTGGGGTGTCTCTGTGTGGGAGTGTGTCAGTGTGGGATGTGTGTGTCAGTGTGGGTGGGGTGTCTCTGTGTGGGAGTGTGTCAGTGTGGGGGTGTGTGTGTCGGTGTGGATGGGAGTGTCAGTGTGGGGGGGGCGTGTCATTGTGGGGGGCGTGTCATTGTGGGCGGCCTGTCATTGTGGGTGTGTGTCAGTGTGGGGGGGTGTCAGTGTGGGGGGGTGTCATTGTGGGGGGGCGTGTCATTGTGGGGGGGTGTGTCAGTGTGGGGGGGGTGTCAGTGTGGGGGGGGTGTCATTGTGGGCGGCCTGTCATTGCGGGTGTGTGTCAGTGTGGGGGGGTGTCAGTGTGGGGGGGGTGTCATTGTGGGGGTGTGTGTCAGTGTGCGGGTGTGTATCAGTGTGTGGGGTGTCAGTGCGGGGGGTTGTCAGTGTGGGGGGTGTCAGTGCGGGGGGTTGTCAGTGCGGGGGGTTGTCAGTGTGGGGGTGTGTGTCAGTGTGGGATGTGTGTGTCAGTGTGGGGTGTCTCTGTGTGGGGTGTCTCTGTGTGGGAGTGTGTCAGTGTGGGGGTGTGTCAGTGTGGGGGTGTGTGTGTCAGTGTGGATGGGAGTGTCAGTGTGGGGGGTGTCAGTTTGGGGGGTGTCTCTGTGTGGGGTGTCTCTGTGTGGGGTGTCTCTGTGTGGGAGTGTGTCAGTGTGGGATGTGTGTGTCAGTGTGGGTGGGGTGTCTCTGTGTGGGAGTGTGTCAGTGTGGGGGTGTGTGTGTCGGTGTGGATGGGAGTGTCAGTGTGGGGGGGGCGTGTCATTGTGGGGGGCGTGTCATTGTGGGCGGCCTGTCATTGTGGGGGGGCGTCTCATTGTGGGGGGGCGTGTCATTGTGGGGGGGCGTGTCATTGTGGGGGGGCGTGTCATTGTGGGGGGGCGTGTCATTGTGGGGGGGCGTGTCATTGTGGGGGGGCGTGTCATTGTGGGGGGGCGTGTCAGTGGTGGGGGGGCAGTGGTGGGGCGTGTCAGTGGGGGGGTGTCAGTGGGGGGGGTGTCAGTGGGGGGTGTGTGTCAGTGTGGGGGGTGTCAGTGTGGGGGGTGTCAGTGTGGGGGGTGTCAGTGTGGAGGGTGTCAGTGTGGGGGGTTGTCAGTGCGGGGGGTTGTCAGTGCGGGGGGTTGTCAGTGTGGGGGTGTGTGTCAGTGTGGGATGTGTGTCAGTGTGGGAGGGGTGTCTCTGTGTGGGGTGTCTCTGTGTGGGGTGTCTCTGTGTGGGGTGTCTCTGTGTGGGGTGTCTCTGTGTGGGGTGTCTCTGTGTGGGGTGTCTCTGTGTGGGGTGTCTCTGTGTGGGGTGTCTCTGTGTGGGAGTGTGTCAGTGTGGGGGTGTGTGTGTCGGTGTGGATGGGAGTGTCAGTGTGGGGTGGTGTCTGTGTGTGTGGGATGGTGTCAGTGTGGGGGGGGCGTGTCAGTGTGGGGGGCGTGTCAGTTTGGGGGGGCGTGTCATTGTGAGGGGCGTGTCATTGTGAGGGGCGTGTCATTGTGGGCGGCCTGTCATTGTGGGCGGCCTGTCATTGTGGGCGGCCTGTCATTGTGGGCGGCCTGTCATTGTGGGCGGCCTGTCATTGTGGGCGGCCTGTCATTGTGCGGGGGGCGTGTCATTGTGCGGGGGGCGTGCCATTGTGCGGAGGGCGTGTCATTGTGGGGGGGCGTGTCAGTGGGGGGGGCGTGTCAGTGGGGGGGGGCGTGTCAGTGGGGGGGGCGGGTCAGTGGGGGGCGTGTGAGTGGGGGGGGGCGTGTGAGTGGGGGGGGCGTGTCAGAGTGCGGGTGTGTGTCAGTGTGGGGGTGTGTGTCAGTGGCGGGTGCGTGTCAGTGTGGGGGTGTGTGTCAGTGGCGGGGCGGTGTCAGTGTGGGGCAGTGTCAGTGTGGGGCAGTGTCAGTGTGGGGGGGTGTCAGTGTGGGGGGGTGTCAGTGTGGGGGGGTGTCAGTGTGGGGGGGTGTCAGTATGGGGGGGTGTCAGTGTGGGGCGGTGTCAGTGTGGGGCGGTGTCAGTGTCGGGGATGTCAGTGTCGGGGGTGTCAGTGTCGGGGGTGTCAGTGTCGGGGGTGTCAGTGTCGGGGGTGTCAGTGTCGGGGGTGTCAGTGTCGGGGGTGTCAGTGTGGGGCGGTGTCAGTGTGCGGGTGTGTGTCAGTGTGGGGGTTGTCAGTATGGGGTGTGTCAGTCTGTGGGTGTGTGTCAGTGTGGATGGGAGTGTCAGTGTGGGGTGGTGTCAGTGTGGGGGGGCGTGTCAGTGTGGGGCGGTGTCAGTGTGGGGGGGTGTCCGTGTGTGGGTGCGTGTCAGTGTGGGGGTGTGTGTCAGTATGGGAGTGTGTCAGTATGGGGGTGTGTCAGTATGGGGGTGTGTCAGTATGGGGGTGTGTCAGTATGGGGGTGTGTCAGTATGGGAGTGTGTCAGTATGGGGGTGTGTCAGTATGGGGGTGTGTCAGTATGGGGGTGTGTCAGTATGGGGGTGTGTCAGTATGGAGGTGTGTCAGTATGGAGGTGTGTCAGTGTGGGGGGAGTCAGTGTGGGGGGAGTCAGTGTGGGGGGAGTCAGTGTGGGGGGTGTCAGTGTGGGGGGGCGTGTCAGTGTGGGGGGGCATGTCAGAGCGGGATGGGTGTCAGTACGGGGGGGTGTCAGTGCAAGTGGGGTGTCAGTGTGGGGGATGAGTGTGGGGGGGCGTCAGTGTGGGGGTGTGTGTCAGTGTGCGGGTGTGTATCTGTGTGTGGGGTGTCAGTGTGGGGGGTGTCAGTGCGGGGGGTTGTCAGTGCGGGGGGTTGTCAGTGCGGGGGGTTGTCAGTGCGGGGTGTTGTCAGTGCGGGGTGTTGTCAGTGCGGGGTGTTGTCAGTGTGGGGTGTTGTCAGTGTGGGGGGGGTGTCAGTGTGGGGGGCGTGTCAGTTTGGGGGGGCGTGTCATTGTGAGGGGCGTGTCATTGTGGGCGGCCTGTCATTGTGGGCGGCCTGTCATTGTGGGGGGGGCGTGTCATTGTGGGGGGGGCGTGTCATTGTGGGGGGGGCGTGTCATTGTGGGGGGGCGTGTCATTGTGGGGTGGCGTGTCATTGTGGGGTGGCGTGTCATTGTGGGGTGGCGTGTCATTGTGGGGTGGCGTGTCATTGTGGGGTGGCGTGTCAGTGTGGGGGGACGTGTCAGTGTGGGGGGGCGTGTCAGTGTGGGGGGGCGTGTCAGTGTGGGGGGGCGTGTCAGTGTGGGGGGGCGTGTCAGTGTGGGGGGGCGTGTCAGAGTGGGGGGGCGTGTCAGAGTGGGGGGGCGTGTCAGAGTGGGGGGCAGTGTCAGAGTGGGGGGCAGTGTCAGAGTGGGGGGCAGTGTCAGAGTGGGGGGCAGTGTCAGAGTGGGGGTGTGTGTCAGTGTGGGGGTTGTCAGTGTGGGGGGTGTCAGTGTGGGGGGTGTCAGTGTGGGGGGGTGTGTCAGTATGGGGGGGGGTCAGTGTGGGGCGGTGTCAGTGTGGGGGGTGTCAGTGTGGGGGGTGTCAGTGTGGGGGGGTGTGTCAGTATGGGGGGTGTGTCAGTGTGGGGGGGTGTGTCAGTATGGGGGGGGTCAGTGTGGGGCGGTGTCAGTGTGGGGCGGTGTCAGTGTGGGGCGGTGTCAGTGTGGGGGGTGTCAGTGTGGGGGTGTGTGTCTGTGTGGGGGTGTGTGTCAGTGTGGGGGGTGTCAATGTGGGGGTGTGTTTCAGTGTGCGGGTGTGTGTCATTGTGGGGGGGCGTGTCAGTGTGGGGGGCGTGTCAGTGTGGGGGGGCGTGTCAGTGTGGGGGGGCGTGTCAGAGTGGGGGGCAGTGTCAGAGTGGGGGGCAGTGTCAGAGTGGGGGGCAGTGTCAGAGTGGGGGTGTGTGTCAGTGTGGGGGTGTGTGTCAGTGTGGGGGTGTGTGTCAGTGTGGGGGGTGTCAGTGTGGGGGGGTGTGTCAGTATGGGGGTGTGTCAGTATGGGGGGTGTGTCAGTGTGGGGGGGTGTGTCAGTGTGGGGGGGTCAGTGTGGGGGTGTGTGTCAGTGTGGGGGGTGTCAATGTGGGGATGTGTTTCAGTGTGGGGGTGTGTTTCAGTGTGGGGGTGTGTTTCAGTGTGGGGGTGTGTCAGTGTGGGGGGTGTCAGTGTGCGGGTGTGTGTCAGTGTGCGGGTGTGTGTCAGTGTGGGGGGGTGTCAGTGTGGGGGGGGTGTCATTGTGGGGGTGTGTGTCAGTGTGCGGGTGTGTATCAGTGTGTGGGGTGTCAGTGCGGAGTGTTGTCAGTGTGGGGGGTGTCAGTGCGGGGGGTTGTCAGTGCGGGGGGTTGTCAGTGTGGGGGGTGTCAGTGCGGGGGGTTGTCAGTGCGGGGGGTTGTCAGTGTGGGGGTGTGTGTCAGTGTGGGATGTGTGTGTCAGTGTGGGGTGTCTCTGTGTGGGGTGTCTCTGTGTGGGGTGTCTCTGTGTGGGGTGTCTCTGTGTGGGGTGTCTCTGTGTGGGGTGTCTCTGTGTGGGAGTGTGTCAGTGTGGGGGGGTGTGTGTCAGTGTGGATGGGAGTGTCAGTGTGGGGGGTGTCAGTTTGGGGTGTCTCTGTGTGGGGTGTCTCTGTGTGGGGTGTCTCTGTGTGGGGTGTCTCTGTGTGGGGTGTCTCTGTGTGGGAGTGTGTCAGTGTGGGATGTGTGTGTCAGTGTGGGTGGGGTGTCTCTGTGTGGGAGTGTGTCAGTGTGGGGGTGTGTGTGTCGGTGTGGATGGGAGTGTCAGTGTGGGGGGGGCGTGTCATTGTGGGGGGCGTGTCATTGTGGGCGGCCTGTCATTGTGGGGGGGCGTCTCATTGTGGGGGGGCGTCTCATTGTGGGGGGGCGTGTCATTGTGGGGGGGCGTGTCAGTGGTGGGGGGGCGTGTCAGTGGTGGGGGGGTCAGTGTGGGGGGTGTCAGTGTGCGGGTGTGTCAGTGTGCGTGGGGGTGTCAGTGTGGGGGGTGTCAGTGTGGGGGGGTTTCAGTGTGGGAGGGTGTGTCAGTGTGGGGCGGTGTGTTAGTGTGGGGGTGTGTGTCAGTGTGGGGGGTGTCAGTGTGGGGGGGTGTCAGTGTGGGGGGGTGTCAGTGTGGGGGGTGTCAGTGTGGGGGTGTGTGTCAGTGTGGGGGGTGTCAGTGTGGGGGGGTGTCAGTCTGGGGGGAGTGTCAGTGTGGGGGGTGTCTGTATGGGGGTGTGTCAGTGTGCAGGTGTGTGTCAGTGTGGGGGCGGTGTCAGTGTGGGGGTGTGTGTCAGTGTGGGGGGTGTCAATGTGGGGGTGTGTGTCAGTGTGGGGGGTGTCAGTGTGGGGGGTGTCAGTGTGGGGGGGTGTCAGTGTGGGGGGGTGTGTTAGTGTGTGTGTGTGTGTCAGTGTGGGGGGTGTCAGTGTGGGGGGGGTGTCAGTGTGGGGGGTTGTGTTAGTGTGGGTGTGTGTGTCAGTGTGGGGGGTGTCAGTGTGGGGTGTGTGTCAGTGTGGGGGGCGTGTCAGTGTGGGGTGGGCGTGTCAGTGGGGGGGCGTGTCAGTGGGGGGGCTTGAGAGTGGGGGGGCATGTCAGTGGGGGGGTGTGTCAGTTGGGGGGGCGGTGTCAGTGTGGGGGGTGTCAGTGTGTGGGGGGGCGTGTCAGTGCGGGGGGTTGTCAGTGTGGGGGGTGTCAGTGCGGGGGGTTGTCAGTGCGGGGGGTTGTCAGTGTGGGGGTGTGTGTCAGTGTGGGACGTGTGTGTCAGTGTGGGGTGTCTCTGTGTGGGGTGTCTCTGTGTGGGGTGTCTCTGTGTGGGAGTGTGTCAGTGTGGGGGTGTGTGTGTCAGTGTGGATGGGAGTGTCAGTGTGGGGGGTGTCAGTGTGGGGGGTGTCAGTTTGGGGGGTGTCTCTGTGTGGGGTGTCTCTGTGTGGGGTGTCTCTGTGTGGGAGTGTGTCAGTGTGGGGGTGCGTGTGTCGGTGTGGATGGGAGTGTCAGTGTGGGGGGGGCATGTCAGTGGGGGGGCGTGTCATTGTGGGCGGCCTGTCATTGTGGGCGGCCTGTCATTGTGGGGGGGCGTCTCATTGTGGGGGGGCGTCTCATTGTGGGGGGGCGTGTTATTGTGGGGGGGCGTGTTATTGTGGGGGGGCGTTTCAGTGGTGGGGGGGCGTGTCAGTGGTGGGGCGTGTCAGTGGGGGGGGCAGTGGTGGGGCGTGTCAGTGGGGGGGTGTCAGTGGGGGGGGTGTCAGTGGGGGGGGTGTCAGTGGGGGGTGTGTGTCAGTGTGGGGGGTGTCAGTGTGGGGGGTGTCAGTGTGGAGGGTTGTCAGTGTGGAGGGTTGTCAGTGCGGGGTGTTGTCAGTGTGGGGGTGTGTGTCAGTGTGGGATGTGTGTCAGTGTGGGTGGGGTGTCTCTGTGTGGGGTGTCTCTGTGTGGGAGTGTGTCAGTGTGGGGGTGTGTGTGTCGGTGTGGATGGGAGTGTCAGTGTGGGGTGGTGTCTGTGTGTGTGGGATGGTGTCAGTGTGGGGGGGGCGTGTCAGTGGGGGGGCGTGTCAGTGGGGGGGGCGTGTCAGTTTGGGGGGGCGTGTCAGAGTGGGGGGGCGTGTCAGAGTGGGGGGGCGGGTCAGAGTGCGGGTGTGTGTCAGTGTGGGGGTGTGTGTCAGTGTGGGGGTGTGTGTCAGTGTGGGGGTGTGTGTCAGTGGTGGGGGGGCGTGTCAGTGGTGGGGGGGCGTGTCAGTGGTGGGGGGGCGGTGTCAGTGGCGGGGCGGTGTCAGTGTGGGGCAGTGTCAGTGTGGGGCAGTGTCAGTGTGGGGCAGTGTCAGTGTGGGGGTGTGTCAGTGTCGGGGGTGTCAGTGTCGGGGGTGTCAGTGTCGGGGGTGTCAGTGTGGGGCGGTGTCAGTGTGGGGCGGTGTCAGTGTGGGGCGGTGTCAGTGTGGGGCGGTGTCAGTGTGCGGGTGTGTGTCAGTGTGGGGAGGTGTCAGTGTGGGGGTGTGTGTCAGTGTGGGGGTTGTCAGTATGCGGTGTGTCAGTCTGTGGGTGTGTGTCAGTGTGGATGGGAGTGTCAGTGTGGGGTGGTGTCAGTGTGGGGGGGCGTGTCAGTGTGGGGCGGTGTCAGTGTGGTGGTGGGTGTCAGTGTGGTGGTGGGTGTCAGTGTGGGGGGTGTCAGTGTGGGGCGGTGTCAGTGTGGGGGTGTGTGTCAGTGTGGGGGTTGTCAGTGTGGGGGGGTGTCCGTGTGTGGGTGCGTGTCAGTGTGGGGGGGTGTCAGTGTGGGGGTGTGTGTCAGTATGGGGGTGTGTCAGTATGGGGGTGTGTCAGTATGGGGGTGTGTCAGTATGGAGGTGTGTCAGTGTGGGGGGAGTCAGTGTGGGGGGTGTCAGTGTGGGGGGTGTCAGTGTGGGGGGGCGTGTCAGTGGGGGGGGTGTCAGTGGGGGGGGTGTCAGTGTGGGGGGTGTCAGTGTGCGGGTGTGTCAGTGTGCGTGGGGGTGTCAGTGTGGGGGGTGTCAGTGTGGGGGGGTTTCAGTGTGGGAGGGTGTGTCAGTGTGGGGCGGTGTGTTAGTGTGGGGGTGTGTGTCAGTGTGGGGGGTGTCAGTGTGGGGGGGTGTCAGTGTGGGGGGGTGTCAGTGTGGGGGGGTGTCAGTGTGGGGGGGTGTGTCAGTGTGGGGGGTGTCAGTGTGGGGGTGTGTGTCAGTGTGGGGGGTGTCAGTGTGGGGGGGTGTCAGTGTGGGGGGTGTCTGTTTGGGGGGTGTCTGTTTGGGGGGGTGTCAGTGTGCGGGTGTGTGTCAGTGTGGGGGGTGTCAGTGTGGGGGGAGTGTCAGTGTGGGGGGTGTCTGTATGGGGGTGTGTCAGTGTGCAGGTGTGTGTCAGTGTGGGGGCGGTGTCAGTGTGGGGGTGTGTGTCAGTGTGGGGGGTGTCAATGTGGGGGTGTGTGTCAGTGTGGGGGGTGTCAGTGTGGGGGGTGTCAGTGTGGGGGGTGTCAGTGTGGGGGGGGTGTCAGTGTGGGGGGGTGTGTTAGTGTGTGTGTGTGTGTCAGTGTGGGGGGTGTCAGTGTGGGGGGGGTGTCAGTGTGGGGGGTTGTGTTAGTGTGGGTGTGTGTGTCAGTGTGGGGGGTGTCAGTGTGGGGTGTGTGTCAGTGTGGGGGGCGTGTCAGTGTGGGGGGGCGTCTCATTGTGGGGGGGCGTCTCATTGTGGGGGGGCGTGTTATTGTGGGGGGGCGTGTTATTGTGGGGGGGCGTGTCAGTGGTGGGGGGGCGTGTCAGTGGTGGGGCGTGTCAGTGGGGGGGGCAGTGGTGGGGCGTGTCAGTGGGGGGGTGTCAGTGTGGAGGGTTGTCAGTGCGGGGTGTTGTCAGTGTGGGGGTGTGTGTCAGTGTGGGATGTGTGTCAGTGTGGGTGGGGTGTCTCTGTGTGGGGTGTCTCTGTGTGGGAGTGTGTCAGTGTGGGGGTGTGTGTGTCGGTGTGGATGGGAGTGTCAGTGTGGGGTGGTGTCTGTGTGTGTGGGATGGTGTCAGTGTGGGGGGGGCGTGTCAGTGGGGGGGCGTGTCAGTGGGGGGGGCGTGTCAGTTTGGGGGGGCGTGTCATTGTGAGGGGCGTGTCATTGTGGGCGGCCTGTCATTGTGGGCGGCCTGTCATTGTGCGGGGGGCGTGTCATTGTGGGGGGGCGTGTCATTGTGGGGGGGCGTGTCAGAGTGGGGGGGCGTGTCAGAGTGGGGGGGCGTGTCAGAGTGGGGGGGCGTGTCAGAGTGGGGGGGCGGGTCAGAGTGCGGGTGTGTGTCAGTGTGGGGGTGTGTGTCAGTGTGGGGGTGTGTGTCAGTGTGGGGGTGTGTGTCAGTGGTGGGGGGGCGTGTCAGTGGTGGGGGGGCGGTGTCAGTGGCGGGGCGGTGTCAGTGTGGGGCAGTGTCAGTGTGGGGCAGTGTCAGTGTGGGGCAGTGTCAGTGTGGGGCAGTGTCAGTGTGGGGCAGTGTCAGTGTGGGGCAGTGTCAGTGTGGGGCAGTGTCAGTGTGGGGCAGTGTCAGTGTGGGGGTGTGTCAGTGTCGGGGGTGTCAGTGTCGGGGGTGTCAGTGTCGGGGGTGTCAGTGTCGGGGGTGTCAGTGTCGGGGGTGTCAGTGTCGGGGGTGTCAGTGTGGGGCGGTGTCAGTGTGGGGCGGTGTCAGTGTGGGGCGGTGTCAGTGTGCGGGTGTGTGTCAGTGTGGGGGTTGTCAGTATGCGGTGTGTCAGTCTGTGGGTGTGTGTCAGTGTGGATGGGAGTGTCAGTGTGGGGTGGTGTCAGTGTGGGGGGGCGTGTCAGTGTGGGGCGGTGTCAGTGTGGTGGTGGGTGTCAGTGTGGTGGGGGTGTGTCAGTATGGGGGTGTGTCAGTATGGGGGTGTGTCAGTATGGAGGTGTGTCAGTGTGGGGGGTGTCAGTGTGGGGGGTGTCAGTGTGGGGGGGCGTGTCAGTGGGGGGGGTGTCAGTGGGGGGGGTGTCAGTGTGGGGGGTGTCAGTGTGGGGGGTGTCAGTGTGGGGGGGCGTGTCAGTGGGGGGGGTGTCAGTGGGGGGGGTGTCAGTGTGGGGGGTGTCAGTGTGCGGGTGTGTCAGTGTGCGTGGGGGTGTCAGTGTGGGGGGTGTCAGTGTGGGGGGGTTTCAGTGTGGGAGGGTGTGTCAGTGTGGGGCGGTGTGTTAGTGTGGGGGTGTGTGTCAGTGTGGGGGGTGTCAGTGTGGGGGGGTGTCAGTGTGGGGGGGTGTCAGTGTGGGGGGGTGTCAGTGTGGGGGGGTGTCAGTGTGGGGGGGTGTCAGTGTGGGGGTGTGTGTCAGTGTGGGGGGTGTCAGTGTGGGGGTGTGTGTCAGTGTGGGGGGTGTCAGTGTGGGGGGGTGTCAGTGGGGGGGGTGTCAGTGTGGGGGGTGTCAGTGTGGGGGGTGTCAGTGTGGGGGGGCGTGTCAGTGGGGGGGGTGTCAGTGGGGGGGGTGTCAGTGTGGGGGGTGTCAGTGTGCGGGTGTGTCAGTGTGCGTGGGGGTGTCAGTGTGGGGGGTGTCAGTGTGGGGGGGTTTCAGTGTGGGAGGGTGTGTCAGTGTGGGGCGGTGTGTTAGTGTGGGGGTGTGTGTCAGTGTGGGGGGTGTCAGTGTGGGGGGGTGTCAGTGTGGGGGGGTGTCAGTGTGGGGGGGTGTCAGTGTGGGGGTGTGTGTCAGTGTGGGGGGTGTCAGTGTGGGGGTGTGTGTCAGTGTGGGGGGTGTCAGTGTGGGGGGGTGTCAGTGTGGGGGGTGTCTGTTTGGGGGGTGTCTGTTTGGGGGGGTGTCAGTGTGCGGGTGTGTGTCAGTGTGGGGCGGTGTCAGTGTGCGGGTGTGTGTCAGTGTGGGGGTTGTCAGTATGCGGTGTGTCAGTCTGTGGGTGTGTGTCAGTGTGGATGGGAGTGTCAGTATGGAGGTGTGTCAGTGTGGGGGGTGTCAGTGTGGGGGGTGTCAGTGTGGGGGGGCGTGTCAGTGGGGGGCGTGTCAGTGGGGGGGTGTCAGTGGGGGGGGTGTCAGTGTGGGGGGGTGTCAGTGCAAGTGGGGTGTCAGTGTGGGGGATGAGTGTGGGGGGGCGTCAGTGTGGGGGTGTGTGTCAGTGCGGGGGTGTGTGTCAGTGTGCGGGTGTGTATCTGTGTGTGGGGTGTCAGTGTGGGGGGTGTCAGTGCGGGGGGTTGTCAGTGCGGGGTGTTGTCAGTGCGGGGTGTTGTCAGTGCGGGGTGTTGTCAGTGTGGGGGGGGTGGGTGGGGTGTCTCTGTGTGGGGTGTCTCTGTGTGGGAGTGTGTCAGTGTGGGGGTGTGTGTGTCGGTGTGGATGGGAGTGTCAGTGTGGGGTGGTGTCTGTGTGTGTGGGATGGTGTCAGTGTGGGGGGGGCGTGTCAGTGGGGGGGGCGTGTCAGTGGGGGGGGGGCGTGTCAGTTTGGGGGGGCGTGTCATTGTGAGGGGCGTGTCATTGTGAGGGGCGTGTCATTGTGAGGGGCGTGTCATTGTGGGCGGCGTGTCATTGTGGGCGGCGTGTCATTGTGGGCGGCCTGTCATTGCGGGTGTGTGTCAGTGTGGGGGGGTGTCAGTGTGGGGGGGGTGTCATTGTGGGGGTGTGTGTCAGTGTGCGGGTGTGTATCAGTGTGTGGGGTGTCAGTGCGGGGGGTTGTCAGTGTGGGGGGTGTCAGTGCGGGGGGTTGTCAGTGCGGGGGGTTGTCAGTGTGGGGGTGTGTGTCAGTGTGGGATGTGTGTGTCAGTGTGGGGTGTCTCTGTGTGGGGTGTCTCTGTGTGGGAGTGTGTCAGTGTGGGGGTGTGTCAGTGTGGGGGTGTGTGTGTCAGTGTGGATGGGAGTGTCAGTGTGGGGGGTGTCAGTTTGGGGGGTGTCTCTGTGTGGGGTGTCTCTGTGTGGGGTGTCTCTGTGTGGGGTGTCTCTGTGTGGGAGTGTGTCAGTGTGGGATGTGTGTGTCAGTGTGGGTGGGGTGTCTCTGTGTGGGAGTGTGTCAGTGTGGGGGTGTGTGTGTCGGTGTGGATGGGAGTGTCAGTGTGGGGGGGGCGTGTCATTGTGGGGGGCGTGTCATTGTGGGCGGCCTGTCATTGTGGGTGTGTGTCAGTGTGGGGGGGTGTCAGTGTGGGGGGGTGTCATTGTGGGGGGGCGTGTCATTGTGGGGGGGTGTGTCAGTGTGGGGGGGGTGTCAGTGTGGGGGGGGTGTCATTGTGGGCGGCCTGTCATTGCGGGTGTGTGTCAGTGTGGGGGGGTGTCAGTGTGGGGGGGGTGTCATTGTGGGGGTGTGTGTCAGTGTGCGGGTGTGTATCAGTGTGTGGGGTGTCAGTGCGGGGGGTTGTCAGTGTGGGGGGTGTCAGTGCGGGGGGTTGTCAGTGCGGGGGGTTGTCAGTGTGGGGGTGTGTGTCAGTGTGGGATGTGTGTGTCAGTGTGGGGTGTCTCTGTGTGGGGTGTCTCTGTGTGGGAGTGTGTCAGTGTGGGGGTGTGTCAGTGTGGGGGTGTGTGTGTCAGTGTGGATGGGAGTGTCAGTGTGGGGGGTGTCAGTGTGGGGGGTGTCAGTTTGGGGGGTGTCTCTGTGTGGGGTGTCTCTGTGTGGGGTGTCTCTGTGTGGGAGTGTGTCAGTGTGGGATGTGTGTGTCAGTGTGGGTGGGGTGTCTCTGTGTGGGAGTGTGTCAGTGTGGGGGTGTGTGTGTCGGTGTGGATGGGAGTGTCAGTGTGGGGGGGGCGTGTCATTGTGGGGGGCGTGTCATTGTGGGCGGCCTGTCATTGTGGGGGGGCGTCTCATTGTGGGGGGGCGTGTCATTGTGGGGGGGCGTGTCATTGTGGGGGGGCGTGTCATTGTGGGGGGGCGTGTCATTGTGGGGGGGCGTGTCAGTGGTGGGGGGGCAGTGGTGGGGCGTGTCAGTGGGGGGGTGTCAGTGGGGGGGGTGTCAGTGGGGGGGGTGTCAGTGGGGGGTGTGTGTCAGTGTGGGGGGTGTCAGTGTGGGGGGTGTCAGTGTGGGGGGTGTCAGTGTGGGGGGTGTCAGTGTGGAGGGTGTCAGTGTGGGGGGTTGTCAGTGTGGGGGGTTGTCAGTGCGGGGGGTTGTCAGTGCGGGGGGTTGTCAGTGCGGGGGGTTGTCAGTGTGGGGGTGTGTGTCAGTGTGGGATGTGTGTCAGTGTGGGAGGGGTGTCTCTGTGTGGGGTGTCTCTGTGTGGGGTGTCTCTGTGTGGGGTGTCTCTGTGTGGGGTGTCTCTGTGTGGGGTGTCTCTGTGTGGGGTGTCTCTGTGTGGGGTGTCTCTGTGTGGGAGTGTGTCAGTGTGGGGGTGTGTGTGTCGGTGTGGATGGGAGTGTCAGTGTGGGGTGGTGTCTGTGTGTGTGGGATGGTGTCAGTGTGGGGGGGGCGTGTCAGTGTGGGGGGCGTGTCAGTTTGGGGGGGCGTGTCATTGTGGGCGGCCTGTCATTGTGGGCGGCCTGTCATTGTGGGCGGCCTGTCATTGTGGGCGGCCTGTCATTGTGGGCGGCCTGTCATTGTGGGCGGCCTGTCATTGTGGGCGGCCTGTCATTGTGCGGGGGGCGTGTCATTGTGCGGGGGGCGTGCCATTGTGCGGAGGGCGTGTCATTGTGGGGGGGCGTGTCAGTGGGGGGGGCGTGTCAGTGGGGGGGGGCGTGTCAGTGGGGGGGGCGGGTCAGTGGGGGGCGTGTGAGTGGGGGGGGGCGTGTGAGTGGGGGGGGCGTGTCAGAGTGCGGGTGTGTGTCAGTGTGGGGGTGTGTGTCAGTGGCGGGTGCGTGTCAGTGTGGGGGTGTGTGTCAGTGGCGGGGCGGTGTCAGTGTGGGGCAGTGTCAGTGTGGGGCAGTGTCAGTGTGGGGGGGTGTCAGTGTGGGGGGGTGTCAGTATGGGGGGGTGTCAGTGTGGGGCGGTGTCAGTGTGGGGCGGTGTCAGTGTCGGGGATGTCAGTGTCGGGGGTGTCAGTGTCGGGGGTGTCAGTGTCGGGGGTGTCAGTGTCGGGGGTGTCAGTGTCGGGGGTGTCAGTGTCGGGGGTGTCAGTGTCGGGGGTGTCAGTGTGGGGCGGTGTCAGTGTGCGGGTGTGTGTCAGTGTGGGGGTTGTCAGTATGGGGTGTGTCAGTCTGTGGGTGTGTGTCAGTGTGGATGGGAGTGTCAGTGTGGGGTGGTGTCAGTGTGGGGGGGCGTGTCAGTGTGGGGCGGTGTCAGTGTGGGGGGGTGTCCGTGTGTGGGTGCGTGTCAGTGTGGGGGTGTGTGTCAGTATGGGAGTGTGTCAGTATGGGGGTGTGTCAGTATGGGGGTGTGTCAGTATGGGGGTGTGTCAGTATGGGGGTGTGTCAGTATGGGAGTGTGTCAGTATGGGGGTGTGTCAGTATGGGGGTGTGTCAGTATGGGGGTGTGTCAGTATGGAGGTGTGTCAGTATGGAGGTGTGTCAGTATGGAGGTGTGTCAGTGTGGGGGGAGTCAGTGTGGGGGGAGTCAGTGTGGGGGGAGTCAGTGTGGGGGGTGTCAGTGTGGGGGGGCGTGTCAGTGTGGGGGGGCATGTCAGAGCGGGGTGGGTGTCAGTACGGGGGGGTGTCAGTGCAAGTGGGGTGTCAGTGTGGGGGATGAGTGTGGGGGGGCGTCAGTGTGGGGGTGTGTGTCAGTGTGCGGGTGTGTATCTGTGTGTGGGGTGTCAGTGTGGGGGGTGTCAGTGCGGGGGGTTGTCAGTGCGGGGGGTTGTCAGTGCGGGGGGTTGTCAGTGCGGGGTGTTGTCAGTGCGGGGTGTTGTCAGTGCGGGGTGTTGTCAGTGCGGGGTGTTGTCAGTGTGGGGGGGGTGTCAGTGTGGGGGGCGTGTCAGTTTGGGGGGGCGTGTCATTGTGAGGGGCGTGTCATTGTGGGCGGCCTGTCATTGTGGGCGGCCTGTCATTGTGGGCGGCCTGTCATTGTGGGGGGGGCGTGTCATTGTGGGGGGGGCGTGTCATTGTGGGGGGGGCGTGTCATTGTGGGGGGGCGTGTCATTGTGGGGTGGCGTGTCATTGTGGGGTGGCGTGTCATTGTGGGGTGGCGTGTCATTGTGGGGTGGCGTGTCATTGTGGGGTGGCGTGTCATTGTGGGGTGGCGTGTCAGTGTGGGGGGGCGTGTCAGTGTGGGGGGGCGTGTCAGTGTGGGGGGGCGTGTCAGTGTGGGGGGGCGTGTCAGTGTGGGGGGGCGTGTCAGTGTGGGGGGGCGTGTCAGAGTGGGGGGGCGTGTCAGAGTGGGGGGGCGTGTCAGAGTGGGGGGCAGTGTCAGAGTGGGGGGCAGTGTCAGAGTGGGGGGCAGTGTCAGAGTGGGGGTGTGTGTCAGTGTGGGGGTTGTCAGTGTGGGGGGTGTCAGTGTGGGGGGGTGTGTCAGTATGGGGGGGGGTCAGTGTGGGGCGGTGTCAGTGTGGGGGGTGTCAGTGTGGGGGGTGTCAGTGTGGGGGGGTGTGTCAGTATGGGGGGTGTGTCAGTGTGGGGGGGTGTGTCAGTATGGGGGGGGTCAGTGTGGGGCGGTGTCAGTGTGGGGCGGTGTCAGTGTGGGGCGGTGTCAGTGTGGGGGGTGTCAGTGTGGGGGTGTGTGTCTGTGTGGGGGTGTGTGTCAGTGTGGGGGGTGTCAATGTGGGGGTGTGTTTCAGTGTGCGGGTGTGTGTCAGTGTGCGGGTGTGTGTCATTGTGGGGGGGGTGTCATTGTGGGGGGGGTGTCATTGTGGGGGGGCGTGTCATTGTGGGGGGGCGTGTCATTGTGGGGGGGCGTGTCATTGTGGGGGGGCGTGTCATTGTGGGGGGGCGTGTCATTGTGGGGGGGCGTGTCAGTGGTGGGGCGTGTCAGTGGTGGGGCGTGTCAGTGGTGGGGCGTGTCAGTGGTGGGGCGTGTCAGTGGTGGGGCGTGTCAGTGGGGGGGGGCAGTGGTGGGGCGTGTCAGTGGGGGGGTGTCAGTGGGGGGGGTGTCAGTGGGGGGGGTGTCAGTGGGGGGGGTGTCAGTGGGGGGTGGGGGGTGTCAGTGGGGGGTGGGGGGTGTCAGTGTGGAGGGTGTCAGTGTGGGGGTGTGTGTCAGTGTGGGGGTGTGTGTCAGTGTGGTGGGGGTGTCAGTGTGGTGGGGGTGTCAGTGTGGTGGGGGTGTCAGTGTGGTGGGGGTGTCAGTGTGGGGGGTGTCTGTATGGGGGTGTGTCAGTGTGCGGGTGTGTGTCAGTATGGGGTTGTGTCAGTGTGGGGGTGTGTTTCAGTGTGGGGCGGTGTCAGTGTGGGGGTGTGTTTCAGTGTGGGGGGTGTCAGTGTGGGGGGTGTGTCAGTGTGGGGGGTGTGTCAGTGTGGGGCGGTGTCAGTGTGGGGGTGTGTGTCAGTGTGGAGGTGTGTCAGTGTGGAGGTGTGTCAGTATGGGGGGGTGTCAGTATGGGGGTGTGTCAGTGTGGGGCGGTGTCAGTGTCGGGGGTGTCAGTGTCGGGGGTGTCAGTGTCGGGGGTGTCAGTGTCGGGGGTGTCAGTGTCGGGGGTGTCAGTGTGGGGCGGTGTCAGTGTGCGGGTGTGTGTCAGTGTGGGGGTTGTCAGTATGGGGTGTGTCAGTCTGTGGGTGTGTGTCAGTGTGGATGGGAGTGTCAGTGTGGGGTGGTGTCAGTGTGGGGGGGCGTGTCAGTGTGGGGCGGTGTCAGTGTGGTGGTGGGTGTCAGTGTGGGGCGGTGTCAGTGTGGGGCGGTGTCAGTGTGGGGCGGTGTCAGTGTGGGGCGGTGTCAGTGTGGGGGTGTGTGTCAGTGTGGGGGTTGTCAGTGTGGGGGGTTGCCGTGTGTGGGTGCGTGTCAGTGTGGGGGGGGTGTCAGTGTGGGGGTGTGTGTCAGTATGGGAGTGTGTCAGTATGGGGGTGTGTCAGTATGGGGGTGTGTCAGTATGGGGGTGTGTCAGTATGGGGGTGTGTCAGTATGGGGGTGTGTCAGTATGGGGGTGTGTCAGTATGGGGGTGTGTCAGTATGGAGGTGTGTCAGTGTGGGGGGAGTCAGTGTGGGGGGAGTCAGTGTGGGGGGAGTCAGTGTGGGGGGAGTCAGTGTGGGGGGTGTCAGTGTGGGGGGTGTCAGTGTGGGGGGTGTCAGTGTGGGGGGGCGTGTCAGTGTGGGGGGTGTCAGTGTGGGGGATGAGTGTGGGGGGGCGTCAGTGTGGGGGTGTGTGTCAGTGTGCGGGTGTGTATCTGTGTGGGGGGTGTCAGTGCGGGGGGTTGTCAGTGCGGGGTGTTGTCAGTGCGGGGTGTTGTCAGTGCGGGGTGTTGTCAGTGTGGGGGGGGTGTCAGTGGGGGGGGGCGTGTCAGTGGGGGGGGGCGTGTCAGTTTGGGGGGGCGTGTCATTGTGAGGGGCGTGTCATTGTGAGGGGCGTGTCATTGTGAGGGGCGTGTCATTGTGGGCGGCCTGTCATTGTGGGCGGCCTGTCATTGTGGGCGGCCTGTCATTGTGGGCGGCCTGTCATTGTGGGCGGCCTGTCATTGTGGGCGGCGTGTCATTGTGGGGGGGCGTGTCATTGTGGGGGGGCGTGTCATTGTGGGGGGCGTGTCATTGTGGGGTGGCGTGTCATTGTGGGGGGCGTGTCATTGTGGGGGGGCGTGTCAGAGTGGGGGGGCGTGTCAGAGTGGGGGGGCGTGTCAGAGTGGGGGGGCGTGTCAGAGTGGGGGGGCGTGTCAGAGTGGGGGGGCAGTGTCAGAGTGGGGGGCAGTGTCAGAGTGGGGGGCAGTGTCAGAGTGGGGGTGTGTGTCAGTGTGGGGGTGTGTGTCAGTGTGGGGGTTGTCAGTGTGGGGGGTGTCAGTGTGGGGGGGTGTGTCAGTATGGGGGGTGTGTCAGTGTGGGGGGGTGTGTCAGTATGGGGGGGGTCAGTGTGGGGCGGTGTCAGTGTGGGGCGGTGTCAGTGTGGGGGGTGTCAGTGTGGGGGTGTGTGTCTGTGTGGGGGTGTGTGTCAGTGTGGGGGGTGTCAATGTGGGGGTGTGTTTCAGTGTGGGGGTGTGTTTCAGTGTGGGGGTGTGTTTCAGTGTGGGGGGTGTCAGTGTGCGGGTGTGTGTCAGTGTGCGGGTGTGTGTCAGTGTGGGGGGGTGTCATTGTGGGGGGCGTGTCATTGTGGGGGGCGTGTCATTGTGGGGGGGCGTGTCATTGTGGGGGGGCGTGTCAGTGGTGGGGCGTGTCAGTGGGGGGGGCAGTGGTGGGGCGTGTCAGTGGGGGGGGTGTCAGTGGGGAGTGGGGGGTGTCAGTGTGGAGGGTGTCAGTGTGGGGGTGTGTCAGTGTGGGGGTGTGTGTCAGTGTGGGGGTGTGTGTCAGTGTGGGGGTGTGTGTCAGTGTGGTGGGGGTGTCAGTGTGGTGGGGATGTCAGTGTGGTGGGGATGTCAGTGTGGGGGGTGTCTGTATGGGGGTGTGTCAGTGTGCGGGTGTGTGTCAGTGTGGGGCGGTGTCAGTGTGGGGGTGTGTGTCAGTGTGGAGGTGTGTCAGTGTGGAGGTGTGTCAGTGTGGGGGTTGTCAGTGTGGAGGTGTGTCAGTGTGGAGGTGTGTCAGTGTGGAGGTGTGTCAGTGTGGAGGGTGTCAGTGTGGGGGGTGTCAGTGTGGGGGGTGTCAGTGTGGGGGGTGTCAGTGTGCGGGTGTGTCAGTGTGCGGGTGTGTGTCAGTGTGGGGGTGTGTGTCAGTGGCGGGTGCGTGTCAGTGTGGGGGTGTGTGTCAGTGGCGGGGCGGTGTCAGTGTGGGGCAGTGTCAGTGTGGGGCAGTGTCAGTGTGGGGGGGTGTCAGTGTGGGGGGGTGTCAGTATGGGGGGGTGTCAGTGTGGGGCGGTGTCAGTGTGGGGCGGTGTCAGTGTCGGGGATGTCAGTGTCGGGGGTGTCAGTGTCGGGGGTGTCAGTGTCGGGGGTGTCAGTGTCGGGGGTGTCAGTGTCGGGGGTGTCAGTGTCGGGGGTGTCAGTGTCGGGGGTGTCAGTGTCGGGGGTGTCAGTGTGGGGCGGTGTCAGTGTGCGGGTGTGTGTCAGTGTGGGGGTTGTCAGTATGGGGTGTGTCAGTCTGTGGGTGTGTGTCAGTGTGGATGGGAGTGTCAGTGTGGGGTGGTGTCAGTGTGGGGGGGCGTGTCAGTGTGGGGCGGTGTCAGTGTGGGGGGGTGTCCGTGTGTGGGTGCGTGTCAGTGTGGGGGTGTGTGTCAGTATGGGAGTGTGTCAGTATGGGGGTGTGTCAGTATGGGGGTGTGTCAGTATGGGGGTGTGTCAGTATGGGGGTGTGTCAGTATGGGAGTGTGTCAGTATGGGGGTGTGTCAGTATGGGGGTGTGTCAGTATGGGGGTGTGTCAGTATGGGGGTGTGTCAGTATGGAGGTGTGTCAGTATGGAGGTGTGTCAGTGTGGGGGGAGTCAGTGTGGGGGGAGTCAGTGTGGGGGGAGTCAGTGTGGGGGGTGTCAGTGTGGGGGGGCGTGTCAGTGTGGGGGGGCATGTCAGAGCGGGGTGGGTGTCAGTACGGGGGGGTGTCAGTGCAAGTGGGGTGTCAGTGTGGGGGATGAGTGTGGGGGGGCGTCAGTGTGGGGGTGTGTGTCAGTGTGCGGGTGTGTATCTGTGTGTGGGGTGTCAGTGTGGGGGGTGTCAGTGCGGGGGGTTGTCAGTGCGGGGGGTTGTCAGTGCGGGGTGTTGTCAGTGCGGGGTGTTGTCAGTGCGGGGTGTTGTCAGTGCGGGGTGTTGTCAGTGTGGGGGGGGTGTCAGTGTGGGGGGCGTGTCAGTTTGGGGGGGCGTGTCATTGTGGGCGGCCTGTCATTGTGGGCGGCCTGTCATTGTGGGCGGCCTGTCATTGTGGGGGGGGCGTGTCATTGTGGGGGGGGCGTGTCATTGTGGGGGGGGCGTGTCATTGTGGGGGGGCGTGTCATTGTGGGGTGGCGTGTCATTGTGGGGTGGCGTGTCATTGTGGGGTGGCGTGTCATTGTGGGGTGGCGTGTCATTGTGGGGTGGCGTGTCATTGTGGGGTGGCGTGTCAGTGTGGGGGGGCGTGTCAGTGTGGGGGGGCGTGTCAGTGTGGGGGGGCGTGTCAGTGTGGGGGGGCGTGTCAGTGTGGGGGGGCGTGTCAGTGTGGGGGGGCGTGTCAGAGTGGGGGGGCGTGTCAGAGTGGGGGGGCGTGTCAGAGTGGGGGGGCGTGTCAGAGTGGGGGGCAGTGTCAGAGTGGGGGGCAGTGTCAGAGTGGGGGGCAGTGTCAGAGTGGGGGTGTGTGTCAGTGTGGGGGTTGTCAGTGTGGGGGGTGTCAGTGTGGGGGGGTGTGTCAGTATGGGGGGGGGTCAGTGTGGGGCGGTGTCAGTGTGGGGGGTGTCAGTGTGGGGGGTGTCAGTGTGGGGGGGTGTGTCAGTATGGGGGGTGTGTCAGTGTGGGGGGGTGTGTCAGTATGGGGGGGGTCAGTGTGGGGCGGTGTCAGTGTGGGGCGGTGTCAGTGTGGGGCGGTGTCAGTGTGGGGGGTGTCAGTGTGGGGGTGTGTGTCTGTGTGGGGGTGTGTGTCAGTGTGGGGGGTGTCAATGTGGGGGTGTGTTTCAGTGTGCGGGTGTGTGTCAGTGTGCGGGTGTGTGTCATTGTGGGGGGGGTGTCATTGTGGGGGGGGTGTCATTGTGGGGGGGCGTGTCATTGTGGGGGGGCGTGTCATTGTGGGGGGGCGTGTCATTGTGGGGGGGCGTGTCATTGTGGGGGGGCGTGTCAGTGGTGGGGCGTGTCAGTGGTGGGGCGTGTCAGTGGTGGGGCGTGTCAGTGGTGGGGCGTGTCAGTGGTGGGGCGTGTCAGTGGTGGGGCGTGTCAGTGGGGGGGGGCAGTGGTGGGGCGTGTCAGTGGGGGGGTGTCAGTGGGGGGGGTGTCAGTGGGGGGGGTGTCAGTGGGGGGGGTGTCAGTGGGGGGGGTGTCAGTGGGGGGGGTGTCAGTGGGGGGTGGGGGGTGTCAGTGTGGAGGGTGTCAGTGTGGGGGTGTGTGTCAGTGTGGGGGTGTGTGTCAGTGTGGTGGGGGTGTCAGTGTGGTGGGGGTGTCAGTGTGGTGGGGGTGTCAGTGTGGTGGGGGTGTCAGTGTGGGGGGTGTCTGTATGGGGGTGTGTCAGTGTGCGGGTGTGTGTCAGTATGGGGTTGTGTCAGTGTGGGGGTGTGTTTCAGTGTGGGGCGGTGTCAGTGTGGGGGTGTGTTTCAGTGTGGGGGGTGTCAGTGTGGGGGGTGTGTCAGTGTGGGGGGTGTGTCAGTGTGGGGCGGTGTCAGTGTGGGGGTGTGTGTCAGTGTGGAGGTGTGTCAGTGTGGAGGTGTGTCAGTATGGGGGGGTGTCAGTATGGGGGTGTGTCAGTGTGGGGCGGTGTCAGTGTCGGGGGTGTCAGTGTCGGGGGTGTCAGTGTCGGGGGTGTCAGTGTCGGGGGTGTCAGTGTCGGGGGTGTCAGTGTGGGGCGGTGTCAGTGTGCGGGTGTGTGTCAGTGTGGGGGTTGTCAGTATGGGGTGTGTCAGTCTGTGGGTGTGTGTCAGTGTGGATGGGAGTGTCAGTGTGGGGTGGTGTCAGTGTGGGGGGGCGTGTCAGTGTGGGGCGGTGTCAGTGTGGTGGTGGGTGTCAGTGTGGGGCGGTGTCAGTGTGGGGCGGTGTCAGTGTGGGGCGGTGTCAGTGTGGGGCGGTGTCAGTGTGGGGGTGTGTGTCAGTGTGGGGGTTGTCAGTGTGGGGGGTTGCCGTGTGTGGGTGCGTGTCAGTGTGGGGGGGGTGTCAGTGTGGGGGTGTGTGTCAGTATGGGAGTGTGTCAGTATGGGGGTGTGTCAGTATGGGGGTGTGTCAGTATGGGGGTGTGTCAGTATGGGGGTGTGTCAGTATGGGGGTGTGTCAGTATGGAGGTGTGTCAGTGTGGGGGGAGTCAGTGTGGGGGGAGTCAGTGTGGGGGGAGTCAGTGTGGGGGGAGTCAGTGTGGGGGGTGTCAGTGTGGGGGGTGTCAGTGTGGGGGGTGTCAGTGTGGGGGGGCGTGTCAGTGTGGGGGGTGTCAGTGTGGGGGATGAGTGTGGGGGGGCGTCAGTGTGGGGGTGTGTGTCAGTGTGCGGGTGTGTATCTGTGTGGGGGGTGTCAGTGCGGGGGGTTGTCAGTGCGGGGTGTTGTCAGTGCGGGGTGTTGTCAGTGCGGGGTGTTGTCAGTGTGGGGGGGGTGTCAGTGGGGGGGGGCGTGTCAGTGGGGGGGGGCGTGTCAGTGGGGGGGGGCGTGTCATTGTGAGGGGCGTGTCATTGTGAGGGGCGTGTCATTGTGAGGGGCGTGTCATTGTGAGGGGCGTGTCATTGTGGGCGGCCTGTCATTGTGGGCGGCCTGTCATTGTGGGCGGCCTGTCATTGTGGGCGGCCTGTCATTGTGGGCGGCCTGTCATTGTGGGCGGCGTGTCATTGTGGGGGGGCGTGTCATTGTGGGGGGGCGTGTCATTGTGGGGGGCGTGTCATTGTGGGGTGGCGTGTCATTGTGGGGGGCGTGTCATTGTGGGGGGCGTGTCAGAGTGGGGGGGCGTGTCAGAGTGGGGGGGCGTGTCAGAGTGGGGGGGCGTGTCAGAGTGGGGGGGCGTGTCAGAGTGGGGGGGCGTGTCAGAGTGGGGGGGCAGTGTCAGAGTGGGGGGCAGTGTCAGAGTGGGGGGCAGTGTCAGAGTGGGGGTGTGTGTCAGTGTGGGGGTGTGTGTCAGTGTGGGGGTTGTCAGTGTGGGGGGTGTCAGTGTGGGGGGGTGTGTCAGTATGGGGGGTGTGTCAGTGTGGGGGGGTGTGTCAGTATGGGGGGGGTCAGTGTGGGGCGGTGTCAGTGTGGGGCGGTGTCAGTGTGGGGGGTGTCAGTGTGGGGGTGTGTGTCTGTGTGGGGGTGTGTGTCAGTGTGGGGGGTGTCAATGTGGGGGTGTGTTTCAGTGTGGGGGTGTGTTTCAGTGTGGGGGTGTGTTTCAGTGTGGGGGGTGTCAGTGTGCGGGTGTGTGTCAGTGTGCGGGTGTGTGTCAGTGTGGGGGGGTGTCATTGTGGGGGGCGTGTCATTGTGGGGGGCGTGTCATTGTGGGGGGGCGTGTCATTGTGGGGGGGCGTGTCAGTGGTGGGGCGTGTCAGTGGGGGGGGCAGTGGTGGGGCGTGTCAGTGGGGGGGGTGTCAGTGGGGAGTGGGGGGTGTCAGTGTGGAGGGTGTCAGTGTGGGGGTGTGTCAGTGTGGGGGTGTGTGTCAGTGTGGGGGTGTGTGTCAGTGTGGGGGTGTGTGTCAGTGTGGTGGGGGTGTCAGTGTGGTGGGGATGTCAGTGTGGTGGGGATGTCAGTGTGGGGGGTGTCTGTATGGGGGTGTGTCAGTGTGCGGGTGTGTGTCAGTGTGGGGCGGTGTCAGTGTGGGGGTGTGTGTCAGTGTGGAGGTGTGTCAGTGTGGAGGTGTGTCAGTGTGGGGGTTGTCAGTGTGGAGGTGTGTCAGTGTGGAGGTGTGTCAGTGTGGAGGTGTGTCAGTGTGGAGGGTGTCAGTGTGGGGGGTGTCAGTGTGGGGGGTGTCAGTGTGGGGGGTGTCAGTGTGCGGGTGTGTCAGTGTGCGGGTGTGTGTCAGTGTGGGGGGTGTCAGTGTGGGGGGGTGTCAGTGTGGGAGGGTGTGTTAGTGTGGGGCGGTGTGTTAGTGTGGGGGTGTGTGTCAGTGTGGGGGGTGTCAGTGTGGGGGGGTGTCAGTGTGGGGGGTGTCAGTGTGGGGGTGTGTGTCAGTGTGGGGGGTGTCAGTGTGGGGGGGGTGTCAGTGTGGGGGGTGTCTGTATGGGGGTGTGTCAGTGTGCAGGTGTGTGTCAGTGTGGGGGGTGTCTGTTTGGGGGTGTGTCAGTGTGCGGGTGTGTTTCAGTGTGGGGCAGTGTCAGTGTGGGGCAGTGTCAGTGTGGGGCAGTGTCAGTGTGGGGGGTGTCAGTGTGGGGGGGGTGTCAGTGTGGGGGGTGTCTGTATGGGGGTGTGTCAGTGTGCAGGTGTGTGTCAGTGTGGGGGCGGTGTCAGTATGGGGGTGTGTGTCAGTGTGGGGGGTGTCAATGTGGGGGTGTGTGTCAGTGTGGGGGGTGTCAGTGTGGGGGGTGTCAGTGTGGGGGGGGTGTCAGTGTGGGGGGGGTGTCAGTGTGGGGGGGGTGTCAGTGTGGGGGGGTGTGTTAGTGTGGGGGGGTGTGTCAGTGTGGGGGCGGTGTCAGTGTGGGGGGGGTGTCAGTGTGGGGGGGTGTCAGTGTGGGGGGGTGTGTTAGTATGGGTGTGTGTGTCAGTGTGGGGGGTGTCAGTGTGGGGGGTGTCAGTGTGGGGCGGTGTCAGTGTGGGGGGTGTCAGTGTGGGGGGTGTCAGTGTGGGGGGTGTCAGTGTGGGGGGTGTCAGTATGGGGGTGTGTCAGTGTGGGGGCGGTGTCAGTGTGGGGGTGTGTGTCAGTGTGGGGGGTGTCAGTGTGGGGGGAGTCAGTGTGCGGGTGTGTGTCAGTGTGGGGGGGTGTCAGTGTGGGGGGGGTGTCAGTGTGGGGGGGGTGTCAGTGTGGGGGGGTGTCAGTGTGGGGGGTTGTGTTAGTGTGGGTGTGTGTGTCAGTGAGGGGGGTGTCAGTGTGGGGGGGGTGTCTGTGTGGGGGGGGTGTCAGTGTGGGGGGGGTGTCAGTGTGGGGGGGTGTCAGTGTGGGGGGGGTGTCAGTGTGGGGGGGTGTGTCAGTGTGGGGGGGGTGTCAGTGTGGGGGGGGTCAGTGTGGGGGGGTGTGTCAGTGTGGGGGGTGTCAGTGTGGGGGGTGTCAGTGTGGGGGTGTGTGTCAGTGTGGGGGGTGTCAATGTGTGGATGTGTGTCAGTGTGGGGGGCGTGTCAGTGTGGGGTGGCGTGTGAGTGGGGGGCGTGAGAGTGGGGGGCGTGAGAGTGGGGGGGCGTGTCAGTGGGGGGGCGTGAGAGTGGGGGGGGCGTGAGAGTGGGGGGGCATGTCAGTGGGGGGGCATGTCAGTGGGGGGGCGTGTCAGTTGGGGGGCGGTGTCAGTGTGGGGGGGCGTGTCAGTGTGGAGGGGTGGGTGTCAGAGCGGGATGGGTGTCAGTACGGGGGGGGTGTCAGTACGGGGGGGGTGTCAGTGCAAGTGGGGTGTCAGTGTGGGGGGGCGTCAGTGTGGGGGTGTGTGTCAGTGTGCGGGGGGTTGTCAGTGTGGGGGGTGTCAGTGCGGGGGGTTGTCAGTGCGGGGGGTTGTCAGTGTGGGTGGGGTGTCTCTGTGTGGGGTGTCTCTGTGGGGAGTGTGTCAGTGTGGGGGTGTGTCAGTGTGGGGGTGTGTCAGTGTGGATGGGAGTGTCAGTGTGGGGTGTCTCTGTGTGGGGTGTCTCAGTGTGGGGTGTCTCAGTGTGGGGTGTCTCAGTGTGGGGTGTCTCAGTGTGGGGTGTCTCAGTGTGGGGTGTCTCAGTGTGGGGTGTCTCAGTGTGGGGTGTCTCAGTGTGGGGTGTCTCAGTGTGGGGTGTCTCAGTGTGGGGTGTCTCAGTGTGGGGTGTCTCAGTGTGGGGTGTCTCAGTGTGGGGTGTCTCAGTGTGGGGTGTCTCTGTGTGGGGTGTCTCTGTGTGGGGTGTCTCTGTGTGGGGTGTCTCTGTGTGGGGTGTCTCTGTGTGGGGTGTCTCTGTGTGGGGTGTCTCTGTGTGGGAGTGTGTCAGTGTGGGATGTGTGTGTCAGTGTGGGTGGGGTGTCTCTGTGTGGGGTGTCTCTGTGTGGGGTGTCTCTGTGTGGGAGTGTGTCAGTGTGGGGGTGTGTGTGTCGGTGTGGATGGGAGTGTCAGTGGGGGGGCGTGTCAGTGGGGGGGCGTGTCAGTTTGGGGGGGCGTGTCATTGTGGGCGGCGTGTCATTGTGGGCGGCGTGTCATTGTGGGCGGCGTGTCATTGTGGGCGGCCTGTCATTGTGGGCGGCCTGTCATTGTGGGCGGCCTGTCATTGTGGGCGGCCTGTCATTGTGGGCGGCCTGTCATTGTGGGCGGCCTGTCATTGTGGGCGGCCTGTCATTGTGGGGGGGCGTGTCAGTGGGGGGGGGCAGTGGTGGGGGGGGCAGTGGTGGGGGTGTCAGTGGGGGGGGTGTCAGTGGGGGGGGTGTCAGTGGGGGGGGTGTCAGTGGGGGGGGTGTGTCAGTGTGGGGGGTGTCAGTGTGGGGGGTGTCAGTGTGGAGGGTGTCAGTGTGGAGGGTGTCAGTGCGGAGGGTGTCAGTGTGGGGGTGTGTCAGTGTGGTGGGGGTGTCAGTGTGGTGGGGGTGTCAGTGTGGTGGGGGTGTCAGTGTGGGTGGTGTCTGTATGGGGGTGTGTCAGTGTGCGGGTGTGTGTCAGTATGGGGTTGTGTCAGTGTGTGGGTGTGTGTCAGTGTGGATGGGATGGTGTCAGTGTGGGGGGCATATCAGTGTGGGGCGGTGTCAGTGTGGGGGTGTGTTTCAGTGTGGGGGGTGTCAGTGTGGGGGGTGTGTCAGTGTGGGGGGTGTCAGTGTGGGGGGTGTCAGTGTGGGGGGTGTGTCAGTGTGGGGGGTGTGTCAGTGTGGGGCGGTGTCAGTGTGGGGCGGTGTCAGTGTGGGGCGGTGTCAGTGTGGGGGTTGTCAGTGTGGGGGTTGTCAGTGTGGAGGGGTGTCAGTGTGGGGGGTGTCAGTGTGGGGGGTGTCAGTGTGGGGGGTGTCAGTGTGCGGGTGTGTGTCAGTGTGGGGGGTGTCAGTGTGGGGGTGTGTCAGTGTGGGGGGTGTCAGTGTGGGGGGTGTCAGTGTGGGGGGTGTCAGTGTGGGGGGTGTCAGTGTGGGGGGTGTCAGTGTGGGGGGGTGTCAGTGTGGGGCGGTGTGTTAGTGTGGGGCGGTGTGTTAGTGTGGGGGTGTGTGTCAGTGTGGGGGTGTGTGTCAGTGGGGGGGGCGTGTCAGTGGGGGGGGTGTCGGTTGGGGGGCGTGTCGGTTGGCGGGCGTGTCAGTGTGCGGGGGTGTCAGTGTGCGGGGGTGTCAGTGTGCGGGGGTGTCAGTGTGCGGGTGTGTGTCAGTGTGGGGGGGTGTCAGTGTGGGGGGGTGTCAGTGTGGGGGGCGGTGTCAGTGTGGGGGGGCGTGTCAGGGGGGGGCGTGTCAGGGGGGGGCGTGTCAGGGGGGGGCGTGTCAGGGGGGGGCGTGTCAGGGGGGGGCGTGTCAGGGGGAGGCGTGTCAGGGGGAGGCGTGTCAGGGGAGGCGTGTCAGGGGAGGCGTGTCAGGGGAGGCGTGTCAGGGGGAGGCGTGTCAGGGGGGAGGCGTGTCAGGGGGGAGGCGTGTCAGGGGGGAGGCGTGTCAGGGGGGAGGCGTGTCAGGGGGGAGGCGTGTCAGGGGGAGGCGTGTCAGGGGAGGCGTGTCAGGGGAGGCGTGTCAGGGGGAGGCGTGTCAGGGGAGGCGTGTCAGGGGAGGCGTGTCAGGGGGAGGCGTGTCAGGGGGGGAGGCGTGTCAGTGGGTGAGGGCGGTGTCAGTGTGCGGGTGTGTGTCAGTGTGGGGGGTGTCAGTGTGTGGGTGTGTGTCAGTGTGGAGGTGTGTCAGTGTGGATGGGATGGTATCAGTGTGGGGGGACGTGTCAGTGTGGGGGGGGGCATGTCAGGTGTGGGGGGTGTGTCGGGTGTGTCAGTGTGGGGGGTGTGTCAGTATGGGAGTGTGTCAGTGTGGGGGTTGTCAGTATGGGGGGGTGTCAGTGTGTGGGTGTGTGTCAGTGGGGGGGCGTGTGAGTGGGGTGGCGTGTCAGTGGGGTGGCGTGTCAGTGGGGTGGCGTGTCAGTGGGGTGGCGTGTCAGTGGGGTGGCGTGTCAGTGGGGTGGCGTGTCAGTGGGGTGGCGTGTCAGTGGGGTGGCGTGTCAGTGGGGTGGCGTGTCAGTGGGGTGGCGTGTCAGTGGTGGGGGCGTGTCAGTGGTGGGGGGCGTGTCAGTGGTGGGGGCGTGTCAGTGGGGGTGCCTGTCATTGTGGGGGGGCGTGTCATTGTGGGGGGGCGTGTCATTGTGGGGGGGCGTGTCATTGTGGGGGGGGTGTGAGAGTGGGGGGGCGTGAGAGTGGGGGGGTGTCAGTGTGCGGGTGTGTGTCAGTGTGGGACGGTGTCAGTGTGCGGGTTGTCAGTGTGGGGGGGTGTGTCAGTGTGGGGGGGTGTGTCAGTGTGCGGGTGTGTGTCAGTGCGGGTGTGTGTCAGTGTGGATGGGATGGTGTCAGTGTGGGGGGCATATCAGTGTGGGGGGACGTGTCAGTGTGGGGAGGTGTCTCTGTGTCGGTGGTGTGTCAGTGTGGGGGGTTGTGTCTTTGGGCGGTGTGTCAGTGTGGGAGGTGTGTGTCAGTGTGGGAGGTGTGTCAGTGTGGGGGGGTGTTTAGTTTGGGGGGTGTTTCTGTGTGGGGGGTGTCAGTGTGGGGATGTGTGTCAGTGTGGGGGGGTTCTGTGGGTGGTGTGTCAGTTTGGGTGGTGTGTCAGTGTGGATGGTGTGTCAGTGAGAGGGGGGTGTGTTAGTGTGGGGATTGTCTCAGTGTGCGGGGGGTGTCAGTGCGGGATGTGTGTCAGTGTGTGGGGGGGGGGGAGTCTCTGTGGGTGTCTTTTTCAGCGTGGGTGGTGTGTCAGTGGGTGTGTGTCTGTGTGGAGGGTGTGTCAGTGTGGGGGGTGTCAGTGTGGGGGTGGTGTGTCAGTGTGGGGGTGAGTGTCAGTGTGGGGGTGAGTGTCAGTGTGGGGGTGAGTGTCAGTGTGGGGGGGGTGTGTCAGTGTGGGGGGGGTGTGTCAGTGTGGGGGTGTCAGTGTCAGTGTGGAGTGTGTGTCTGTGTGGGGAGCTGTCAGTGTAAGGGGGTGTGTCAGTTTGGGGTGTGTCAGTTTGGGGTGTGTCAGTTTGGGGTGTGTCAGTTTGGGGTGTGTCAGTTTGGGGGATGTCAGTTTGGGGGATGTCAGTTTGGGGGATGTCAGTTTGGGGGGTGTCAGTTTGGGGGGTGTCAGTTTGGGGGGTGTCAGTGTGGGATGTGCGTCAGTGCGGGGGGGGTGTCAGTGCGGGGGGGTGTCAGTGCGGGGGGGTGTCAGTGCGGGGGGGTGTCAGTGTGGGATGTGCGTCAGTGCGGGGGTGTGTCAGTGCGGGGGGTGTGTCAGTGTGGGGGTGTGTGTCAGTGTGGGGGTGTGTGTCAGTGTGGGGGGGCGTCAGTGTGGAGGTGTGTCAGTGTGGGTGTGTGTGTCAGTGTGGGTGTGTGTGTCAGTGTGGTGGGTATCAGTGTGGGGGGTGTCTGTATGGGGGTGTGTCAGTGTGCAGGTGTGTGTCAGAATGGGTGTGTGTCAGTGTGGGGGGGTGTGTCAGTGTGGGGCTGTGTCAGTGTGGGGCTGTGTCAGTGTGGGGCGGTGTCAGTGTGGGGCGGTGTCAGTGTGGGGCGGTGTCAGTGTGGGGCGGTGTCAGTGTGGGGCGGTGTCAGTGTGGGGCGGTGTCAGTGTGGGGGTATGTGTCAGTGTGGAGGGTGTCAATGTGGGGGGGTGTTTCAGTGTGGGGGTGTGTCAGTGTGGGGGGTGTCAGTGTGGGGGTGTGTGTCAGTGTGGGGGTGTGTGTCAGTGTGGGGCGGTGTCAGTGTGGGGGTATGTGTCAGTGTGGGGGGTGTCAATGTGGGGGTGTGTTTCAGTGTGGGGGGGTGTCAGTGTGGGGGGTGTCAGTGTGGGGGGTGTCAGTGTGGGGGGTGTCAGTGTGGGGGGTGCCAGTGTGGGGGTGTGTGTCAGTGTGGGACGGTGTCAGTGTGTCAGTGTGGGGGGTGTCAGTGTGGGGGGTATGTCAGTGCGGGGGTGTGTCAGTGCGGGCGTGTGTCAGTGCGGGGGTGTGTCAGTGCGGGGGTGTGTCAGTGCGGGGGGGTGTCAGTGCGGGGGGGTGTCAGTGCGGGGGGGTGTCAGTGCGGGGGGGTGTCAGTGCGGGGGGGTGTCAGTGCGGGGGGGTGTCAGTGCGGGGGGGTGTCAGTGCGGGGGGGTGTCAGTGCGGGGGGGTGTCAGTGCGGGGGGGTGTCAGTGCGGGGGGGTGTGTCAGTGCGGGGGGGTGTGTCAGTGTGGGGGTGTGTGTCAGTGTGGGGGTCTGTCAGTGTGGGGGGTGTGTCAGTGTGGGGGTGTGTGTCAGTGTGGGGGTGTGTGTCAGTGTGGGGGGGCGTCAGTGTGGAGGTGTGTCAGTGTGGGTGTGTGTGTCAGTGTGGGTGTGTGTGTCAGTGTGGTGGGTATCAGTGTGGGGGGTGTCTGTATGGGGGTGTGTCAGTGTGCAGGTGTGTGTCAGAATGGGTGTGTGTCAGTGTGGGGGGGTGTGTCAGTGTGGGGCTGTGTCAGTGTGGGGCTGTGTCAGTGTGGGGCGGTGTCAGTGTGGGGCGGTGTCAGTGTGGGGCGGTGTCAGTGTGGGGCGGTGTCAGTGTGGGGCGGTGTCAGTGTGGGGCGGTGTCAGTGTGGGGGTATGTGTCAGTGTGGAGGGTGTCAATGTGGGGGGGTGTTTCAGTGTGGGGGTGTGTCAGTGTGGGGGGTGTCAGTGTGGGGGTGTGTGTCAGTGTGGGGGTGTGTGTCAGTGTGGGGCGGTGTCAGTGTGGGGGTATGTGTCAGTGTGGGGGGTGTCAATGTGGGGGTGTGTTTCAGTGTGGGGGGGTGTCAGTGTGGGGGGTGTCAGTGTGGGGGGTGTCAGTGTGGGGGGTGTCAGTGTGGGGGGTGCCAGTGTGGGGGTGTGTGTCAGTGTGGGACGGTGTCAGTGTGTCAGTGTGGGGGGTGTCAGTGTGGGGGGTATGTCAGTGCGGGGGTGTGTCAGTGCGGGCGTGTGTCAGTGCGGGCGTGTGTCAGTGCGGGGGGGTGTCAGTGCGGGGGGGTGTCAGTGCGGGGGGGTGTCAGTGCGGGGGGGTGTCAGTGCGGGGGGGTGTCAGTGCGGGGGGGTGTCAGTGCGGGGGGGTGTCAGTGCGGGGGGGTGTCAGTGCGGGGGGGTGTCAGTGCGGGGGGGTGTCAGTGCGGGGGGGTGTCAGTGCGGGGGGGTGTCAGTGCGGGGGGGTGTCAGTGCGGGGGGGTGTCAGTGCGGGGGGGTGTGTCAGTGCGGGGGGGTGTGTCAGTGTGGGGGTGTGTGTCAGTGTGGGGGTCTGTCAGTGTGGGGGGTGTCAGTGCGGGGGGGTGTCAGTGCGGGGGGGTGTCAGTGCGGGGGGGGGTGTCAGTGCGGGGGGGTGTGTCAGTGCGGGGGGGTGTGTCAGTGTGGGGGTCTGTCAGTGTGGGGGATGTGAGTGTGGGGGGTCAGTGCGGGGGGGTGTGTCAGTGTGGAGGTGTGTCAGTGTGGGGGTGTGTGTCAGTGTGGGGGTGTGTGTCAGTGTGGTGGGTATCAGTGTGGGGGGTGTCAGTGTGGGGGTGTCTGTATGGGGGTGTGTCAGTGTGCAGGTGTGTGTCAGAATGGGGGTGTGTCAGTGTGGGGGTGTGTCAGTGTGGGGGTGTGTCAGTGTGGGGGTGTGTCAGTGTGGGGGTGTGTCAGTGTGGGGGTGTGTCAGTGTGGGGGTGTGTGTCAGTGTGGTGGGTATCAGTGTGGGGGGTGTCAGTGTGGGGGTGTCTGTATGGGGGTGTGTCAGTGTGCAGGTGTGTGTCAGAATGGGGGTGTGTCAGTATGGGGGTGTGTCAGTGTGGGGGTGTGTCAGTGTGGGGGTGTGTCAGTGTGGGGGTATGTGTCAGTGTGGGGGGGTGTTTCAGTGTGGGGGGGTGTCAGTGTGGGGGGTGTCAGGGTGGGGGGGTGTCAGGGTGGGTGTGTGTGTCAGTGTGGGACGGTGTCAGAGTGGGGGTGTGTGTCAGTGTGGGGGGTGTCAGTGTGGGGGGTGTCTGTATGGGGGGGTGTCAGTGTGGGGCGGTGTCAGTGTGGGGGTGTGTGTCAGTGTGGGGGGTGTCAGGGTGGGGGGGGTGTCAGTGTGGGGGTGTGTGTCAGTGTGGGACGGTGTCAGTGTGGGGGTGTGTGTCAGTGTGGGGGGTGTCAGTGTGGGGGGTGTGTCAGTGTGGGGGGTGTGTCAGTGTGGGGATGTGTCAGTGTGGGGGGGGTGTCAGTGTGGGGGTGTGTGTCAGTGTGGGGGGGGTGTCAGTGTGGGGGGGGTGTCAGTGTGGGGGTGTGTGTCAGTGTGGGGGGTGTCAGTGTGGGGGGTGTGTCAGTGTGGGGCGGTGTGTCAGTGTGGGGATGTGTCAGTATGGGAGTGTGTCAGTGTGGGGGTTGTCAGTATGGGGGGGTGTCAGTGTGTGGGTGTGTGTCAGTGGGGGGGCGTGTGAGTGGGGTGGCGTGACAGTGGGGTGGCGTGACAGTGGGGGTGGCGTGTCAGTGGGGGTGGCGTGTCAGTGGGGTGGCGTGTCAGTGGGGTGGCGTGTCAGTGGGGGGGGCGTGTCAGTGGGGGGGGCGTGTCAGTGGGGGGCGTGTCAGTGGGGGGCGTGTCAGTGGGGGGCGTGTCAGTGGGGGGCGTGTCAGTGGGGGGCGTGTCAGTGGGGGGCGTGTCAGTGGGGGGCGTGTCAGTGGGGGGCGTGTCAGTGGGGGGCGTGTCAGTGGGGGGGCGTGTCAGTGGGGGGGCGTGTCAGTGGGGGGCGTGTCAGTGGGGGGCGTGTCAGAGGGGTGCGTGTCAGTGGGGGGCGTGTCAGTGTGCGGGTGTGTGTCAGTGTGGGGGGTGTCAGTATGGGGGTGTGTGTCAGTGTGGGGCAGTGTCAGTGTGGGGGGGGTGTGTTTGGGGGTGTGTCAGTGTAGGCGTTGTCAGTGTGGGGGGTGTCAGTGTGGGGGGGGGTCAGTGCGGGGGCTGTCAGTGCGGAGGGTGTCAGTGTGGAGGCGTGTGTCAGTATGGGGGTGTGTCAGTATGGGGGTGTGTCAGTGTGGGGGTGTGTCAGTGTGGGGGTGTGTCAGTGTGGGGGTGTGTCAGTGTGGGGCGGTGTCAGTGTGGGGGGGTGTGTGTCAGTGTGGGGGGTGTCAGTGTGGGGGGTGTCAGTATGGGGGTGTGTCAGTGTGGGGGTGTGTGTCAGTGTGGGGGTGTGTGTCAGTGTGGGGGTGTGTGTCAGTGTGGGGCGGTGTCAGTGTGGGGGGGTGTGTGTCAGTGTGGGGCGGTGTCAGTGTGGGGGTGTGTGTCAGTGTGGGGTGTGTCAGTGTGGGGGTTGTCAGTATGGGGGTTGTCAGTATGGGGGTGTGCCAGTGTGGGGCGGTGTCAATGTGGGGGTGTGTGTCAGTGTGGAGGTGTGTCAGTGTGGGGGGGTGTCAGTGTGGGGGGTGTCAGTGTAGGGGGTGTCAGTGTAGGGGGTGTCAGTGTAGGGGGTGTCAGTGTAGGGGGTGTCAGTGTAGGGGGTGTGTGTCAGTGTGGGGGGTGTCAGTGTAGGGGGTGTGTGTCAGTGTGGGGGGTGTCAGTGTGGGGGGGGTCAGTGTGGAGGGGTGTGTCAGTATGGGGGTGTGTCAGTATGGGGGTGTGTCAGTGTGGGGCTGTGTCAGTGTGGGGCTGTGTCAGTGTGGGGCGGTGTCAGTGTGGGGCGGTGTCAGTGTGGGGCGGTGTCAGTGTGGGGCGGTGTCAGTGTGGGGCGGTGTCAGTGTGGGGCGGTGTCAGTGTGGGGCGGTGTCAGTGTGCAGGTGTGTGTCAGTGTGCGGGTGTGTGTCAGTGTGGGGGGTGTCAGTGTGGGGGTATGTGTCAGTGTGGGGGGTGTTAGTGTGGGGGGTGTCAGTATGGGGGTGTGTCAGTGTGGGGGTATGTGTCAGTGTGGGGGGTGTTAGTGTGGGGGGTGTCAGTATGGGGGTGTGTCAGTGTGGGGGGGTGTGTCAGTGTGGGGGTGTGCCAGTGTGGGGCGGTGTCAGTGTGGGGGGGGTGTCAGTGTGGGGGGGTGTGTTAGTGTGGGGGGGTGTGTCAGTGGGGGGGTGTGTTAGTGTGGGGGGGTGTGTCAGTGTGGGGGTGTGTGTCAGTGTGGGGGGGTGTCAGTGTGGGGGTGTGTGTCAGTGTGGGGGTGTGTGTCAGTGTGGGGGTGTGTGTCAGTGTGGGGGGTGTTAGTGTGGGGGGTGTGTCAGTGTGGGGGGGCCAGTGTGGGGCGGTGTCAGTGTGGGGCGGTGTCAGTGTGGGGGTGTGTGTCTGTGTGGGGGGGCATGTCAGTGTGGGGGGGCATGTCAGTGTGGGGGGGCATGTCAGTGTGGGGGGGCATGTCAGTGTGGGGGGGCATGTCAGAGCGGGGTGGGTGTCAGTACGGGCGGGGTGTCAGTACGGGGGGGATGTCAGTGCAAGGGGGCTGTCAGTGTGGGGGATGAGTGTGGGGGGGCGTCAGTGTGGGGGTGTGTGTCAGTGTCAGTGTGCGGGTGTGTATCAGTGTGTGGGGTGTCAGTGCGGGGGGTTGTCAGTGTGGGATGTGTGAGTCAGTGTGGGTGGGGTGTCTCTGTGTGGGGTGTCTCTGTGTGGGAGTGTCTCTGTGTGGGGTGTCTCTGTGTGGGAGTGTGTCAGTGTGGGGGTGTGTCAGTGTGGATGGGGGTGTCTGTGTGTGGGGGATGGTGTCAGTGTGGGGGGGGGCATGTCAGTGTGGGGGGGGCATGTCAGTGTGGGGGGGGGGCATGTCAGTGGGCGGGGGGCGTGTCAGTGGTGGGGGGCGTGTCATTGCGGGGGGGCGTGTCAGTGTGGGGGGGCGTGTCAGTGTGGGGGGGCGTGTCAGTGTGGGGGGGCGTGTCAGTGGTGGGGGGCGTGTCAGTGGTGGGGGGCGTGTCAGTGGTGGGGGGGGCATGTCAGTGTGGGGGGGCATGTCAGAGCGGGGTGGGTGTCAGTACGGGGGGGGTGTCAGTACGGGGGGGGTGTCAGTACGGGGGGGATGTCAGTGCAAGGGGGCTGTCAGTGTGGGGGATGAGTGTGGGGGATGAGTGTGGGGGGGCGTCAGTGTGGGGGTGTGTGTCAGTGTCAGTGTGCGGGTGTGTATCAGTGTGTGGGGTGTCAGTGCGGGGGGTTGTCAGTGTGGGATGTGTGAGTCATTGTGGGTGGGGTGTCTCTGTGTGGGGTGTCTCTGTGTGGGGTGTCTCTGTGTGGGGTGTCTCTGTGTGGGGTGTCTCTGTGTGGGGTGTCTCTGTGTGGGGTGTCTCTGTGTGGGGTGTCTCTGTGTGGGGTGTCTCTGTGTGGGGTGTCTCTGTGTGGGAGTGTCTCTGTGTGGGGTGTCTCTGTGTGGGAGTGTGTCAGTGTGGGGGTGTGTCAGTGTGGGGGTGTGTCAGTGTGGATGGGGGTGTCTGTGTGTGGGGGATGGTGTCAGTGTGGGGGGGGGCATGTCAGTGTGGGGGGGGCATGTCAGTGGGCGGGGGGGCATGTCAGTGGGCGGGGGGCGTGTCAGTGGTGGGGGGCGTGTCATTGTGGGTGGGCGTGTCATTGTGGGGGGGGCGTGTCAGTGGTGGGGGGCGTGTCAGTGGTGGGGGGGGCGTGTCAGTGTGCGGGTGTGTGTCAGTGTGGGGGGTGTCCGTGTGGGGGGGGTGTCCGTGTGGGGGGGGGTGTCAGTGTGGGGGGGGGTGTCAGTGTGGGGGTGTGTCAGTGTGGGGGGGTGTGTCAGTGTGGGGGTTGTCAGTATGGGGGTGTGTCAGTGTGTGGGTGTGTGTCAGTGTGGATGGGATGGTGTCAGTGGGCGGGGCGTGTCAGTGGTGGGGGGGCGTGTCAGTGGGGGGGACGTGTCAGTGGGGGAGGGCGGTGTCAGTGTGCGGGTGTGTGTCAGTGTGGGGGGTGTCCGTGTGGGGGGTGTGTGTCAGTATGGGGGGTGTCCGTGTGGGGTGTGTGTGTCAGTGTGGGGTGTGTCAGTGTGGGGGTGTGTCAGTGTGGGGGTGTGTGTCAGTGTGGGGGGTGTCCGTGTGGGGGGTGTGTGTCAGTGTGGGGGGTGTGTCAGTGTGGGGGTGTGTCAGTGTGGGGGTGTGTGTCAGTGCGGGGGTGTGTGTCAGTGTGGGGGGGTGTCAGTGTGGGGGTGTGTGTCAGTGTGGGGGTGTGTCAGTGTGTGGGTGTGTGTCAGTGTGGATGGGATGGTGTCAGTGTGGGGGGCATATCAGTGTGGGGGGACGTGTCAGTGTGGGAGGGCGTGTCAGTGTGGGGGGGCATGTCAGTGTGGGGGGGGCGTGTCAGTGTGGGGGGGCATGTCAGTGTGTGGGGGGCATGTCAGTGTGGGGGGGCGTGTCAGTGTGGGGGGGCATGTCAGTGTGTGGGGGGCATGTCAGTGTGTGGGGGGCATGTCAGTGTGGGGGGGCGTGTCAGTGGGGGTGTGTGTCAGTTTGGGTGGGGTGTCACTGTGTGGGAGTGTGTCGGTGTGGATGGGAGTGTCAGTGTGGGGTGGTGTCTGTGTGTGTGGGATGGTGTCAGTGTGGGGGGGGCATGTCAGTGTGGGGGGGGCATGTCAGTGGGCGGGGGGGCGTGTCAGTGGGGGGGCGTGTCAGTGGGGGGGGCGTGTCATAGTGGGGGGCGTGTCATTGTGGGGGGCCTGTCATTGTGGGGGGCCTGTCATTGTGGGGGGCCTGTCATTGTGGGGGGGCGTGTCAGTGGGGGAGGGTGGTGTCAGTGTGCGGGTGTGTGTCAGTGTGGGGGGTGTCCGTGTGGGGGGGGGTGTCAGTGTGCGGGTGTGTGTCAGTGTGTGGGTGGGTGTCAGTGTGGGGGTGTGTCAGTGTGGGGGTGTGTGTCAGTGTGGGGGGTGTGTGTCAGTGTGGGGGTGTGTGTCAGTGTGGGGGGTGTGTGTCAGTGTGGGGGTGTGTGTCAGTGTGGGGGTGTGTGTCAGTGTGGGGGTGTGTGTCAGTGTGGGGCGAAGTCAGTGTGCGGGTGTGTGTCAGTGTGGGGGGTGTCAGTATGGGGGTGTGTCAGTGTGGGGGTTGTCAGTATGGGGGTGTGTCAGTGTGTGGGTTTGTGTCAGTGTGGATGGGATGGTGTCAGTGTGGGGGGGCATGTCAGTGTGGGGGTGGCATGTCAGTGTGGGGGTGGCATGTCAGTGTGGGGGGGCGTGTCAGTGGGGGGGGCGTGTCAGTGGGGGGGGCGTGTCAGTGGGGGGGGCGTGTCAGTGGGGGGGGCGTGTCAGTGGGGGGGGCGTGTCAGTGGGGGGCGTGTCAGTGGGGGGGGCGTGTCAGTGGGGGGGGCGTGTCAGTGGGGGGGCGTGTCAGTGGGGGGGGCGTGTCAGTGGGGGGCGGTGTCAGTGTGCGGGCGTGTGTCAGTGTGGGGGGTGTCAGTGTGGGGGGGTGTCAGTGTGTGGATGTGTGTCAGTGTGGATGGGATGGTGTCAGTGTGGGGGGACGTGTCAGTGTGGGGGGGCGTGTCAGTGTGGGGGGCATGTCAGTGTGGGGGCGTGTCAGTGGGGGGGGCGTTTCAGTGGGGCGGGCGTGTCAGTGAGGGGGCGTGTCACTGTGGGGGCGAGTCAGTGGGGGGACGTTACAGTGGGGGGGGCGTTTCAGTGGGGGGGCGTGTCAGTGGGGCGGGCGTGTCAGTGAGGGGGCGTGTCACTGTGGGGGCGAGTCAGTGGGGGGACGTTACAGTGGGGGGGGCGTTTCAGTGGGGGGGCGTGTCAGTGGGGGGGGCGTGTCAGTGGGGGGGGACGTGTCAGTGGGGGGGACGTGTCAGTGGGGGGGACGTGTCAGTGGGGGGGGACGTGTCAGTGGGGGGGCGTGTCAGTGGGGGGGGACGTGTCAGTGGGGGGGGACGTGTCATTGTGGGGGGCCTGTCATTGTGGGGGGCCTGTCATTGTGGGGAGGGCGGTGTCAGTGTGCGGGGTGTCAGTGTGGGGGGGCGTGTCAGTGTGCGGGTGTGTGTCAGTGTGTGGATGGGATGGTGTCAGTGTGGGGGGCATATCAGTGTGGGGGGGCGTGTCAGTGTGGGCGGGGCGTGTCAGTGTGGGGGGGCGTGTCAGTGTGGGGGGGCGTGTCAGTGTGGGGGGGCGTGTCAGTGTGGGGGGGCGTGTCAGTGGGGGGGGGCGTGTCAGTGGGGGGGGGGCGTGTCAGTGGGGGGGCGTGTCAGTGGGGGGGCGTGTCAGTGGGGGGGCGTGTCAGTGGGGGGGCGTGAGAGTGGGGGGGCGTGAGAGTGGGGGGGCGTGAGAGTGGGGGGGGTGTGAGAGTGGGGGGGGTGTGAGAGTGGGGGGGACGTGTCATTGTGGGGGGCCTGTCATTGTGGGGGGGGCGTGTCAGTGGGGAGGGCGTGTCAGTGGGGGAGGGCGGTGTCAGTGTGGGGTGGGTGCCAGTGTGTGGGTGTGTGTCAGTGTGTGGGGGGTGTCAGTGTGGGGGGTGTCAGTGTGGGGGGTGAGTGTCAGTGTGGGGGGTGTGTCAGTGTCAGTGTGGAGTGTGTGTCTGTGTGGGGGGCTGTCAGTGTGGGGGGCTGTCAGTGTGGGGGGTGTCAGTGCGGGGGGGGTGTCAGTGCAGGGGGGGTGTCAGTGCGGGGGGGTGTCAGTGCGGGGGGGTGTCAGTGCGGGGGGGTGTCAGTGCGGGGGGGGGTGTCAGTGCGGGGGGGGTGTCAGTGCGGGGGGGGTGTCAGTGCGGGGGGTGTCAGTGCGGGGGGGGGTGTCAGTGCGGGGGTGTGTGTCAGTGCGGGGGTGTGTGTCAGTGTGGTGGGTATCAGTGTGGGGGGTGTCAGTGTGGGGTGTGTGCTGCAGTGTGGGGTGTGTGCTGCAGTGTGGGGGGGTTTCAGTGTGGGTGTGTGTGTCAGTGTGGGGTGTGTGTCAGTGTTGGGGTGTCTCAGTGTGGGGTGGTGTCAGTGGGGGGGAGTGTCAGTTTGGGGGGGGTGTGTCAGTGTGGATGGGAGTGTCAGTGTGGGGTGGTGTCCCTGTGTGTGGGATGGTGTCAGTGTGGGGGGGCATGTCAGCATGGGGGACGTGTCATTGTGGGGGGCGTGTCAGTAGGGGTGGTGTGTCAGTGTGGGGGGGGCATGACAGTGCGGGGAGGCGTGTCAGTATAGGGGGTGTGTTAGTTTGGGGGGTGTCTCTGTGTGGGGGGTGTGTCAGTGTGGTGGGTGTGTTTCAGTGTGGGAGGTGTCAGTGTGGGGATGTGTGTCATTGTCGGGGGGGTTCTGTGGGTGGTGTGTCAGTGTGGGGTGTGTGTCAGTGAGGGGGGGTGTTAGTGTGGGGGTTGTCTCAGTGTGCGGGGGGTGTCAGTGCGGGGGGATGTCAGTATGGGGGGTGTCTCTGTGTGGGGGGTGTCTCTGTGTGGGGGGGGTTTCAGTGTGGGGGGGGTGTCAGTGTGGGGGGGGGGTGTCAGTGTGGGGGGCGTCAGTGCGGGGATGTGTGTCAGTGTGGGGGGGGGAGTCTCTATGGGTGGTTTCTTCAGTGTGGGTGGTGTGTCAGTGTGGGGGTGTGTGTCAGTGTGGCGGTGTGTGTCAGTGTGGGGGTGTGTGTCTGTATAGGGGGCTGTCAGTGTGAGAGTGTGTGTCAGTGTGGGGAGGTGTCAGTGTGGGGGGGTGTCAGTGTGGGGGGGTGTCAGTGTGGAGGGGTGTCAGTGTGGAGGGGTGTCAGTGTGGAGGGGTGTCAGTGTGGGGGGGTGTCAGTGTGGGTGGTGTGTTAGTGTGGGGTGTGTGTCAGTGAGAGGGGTGTGTGTTAGTGTGGGGGTTGTCTCAGTGTGGTGGGGTTGTCTCAGTGTGCGGGGGGTGTCAGTGGGGGGGGGTGTCAGTGGGGGTGGGTGTCTCTGTGTGGGTGGTGTCTCTGTGTGGGAGTGTGTGTCAGTGTGGGGGTGTGTCTCTGGGCGGTGTGTCAGTTTGGGGCTGTGTGTCAGTGCGGGAGGGTGTCAGTGCGGGAGGGCGGGTCAGTGTGGGGGGTGTATCTGTGTGGGGGGCGTGTCAGTGTGGGGGCTGTCTCTGTGTGATGGGTGTGTCAGTGCACGGGTGTGTGTAGTGTGGGGGGAGTGTGTCAGTGTGGGGGGGTGTCAGTGTGGGGGCGTGTCTCTGTGTGATGGGTGTGTCAGTGCGCGGGTGTGTGTCAGTGTGGGGGGAGTGTGTCAGTGTGGGGGGAGTGTGTCAGTGTGGGGGGGGTGTCAGTGTGGGGGTGATTTCTCAGTGTAGGGGGTGTGTCAGTGTGGGGGGGTGACAGTATGGGGTGGTGTCAATGTGGGGGTGGTGTCAGTGTGGGAGGTGTCAGTGTGGGGTGGCGTGTCAGTGTGTGGGCGTGTCTCTGTATGATGGGTGTGTCAGTGTGGGGGGAGTGTGTCAGTGTGGGGGGAGTGTGTCAGTGTGGCGGAAGTGTGTCAGTGTGGGGGGGTGTCAGTGTGGGGGGAGTGTGTCAGTGTGGGGGGGGCATGTCAGTGTGGGAGGTGTCAGTGTGGGGTGGCGTGTCAGTGTGGGGGCGTGTCTCTGTGTGATGGGTGTGTCAGTGTGGGGGGAGTGTGTCAGTGTGGCGGAAGTGTGTCAGTGCAGGCGTGTCAGTTTGGGGGCGTGTCTCTGTGTGGGGGCGTATCTCTGTGGAGGCGCGTGTCTCTGTGGGGGGGGTGTCAGTGTGGGGGGGTGTCAGTGTGGGGGGAGTGTGTCAGTGTTGGGGTGGTGTGTCAGTGTGAGGAGATGTCAGTGTGGGGGTGGTGTGTCATTGTGGGGAGGTGTCAGTGTGGGGGTGGTGTGTCAGTGTGGGGGTGGTGTGTCAGTGTGGGGGTGCGTCAGTGTGGTGGGGAGTGTGTCAGTGTTGGGGTGGTGTGTCAGTGTGGGGGGGTGTCAGTGTGGGGGGAGTGTGTCAGTGTGGGGGATGTCAGTGTGGGGATGGTGTGTCAGTGTTGGGGTGGTGTGTCAGTGTGGGGGGGTGTCAGTGTGGGGGTGTCAGTGTGGGGGTGTCAGTGTGGGGGTGTCAGTGTGGGGGTGTCAGTGTGGGGGGAGTGTGTCAGTGTGGGGGGTGTCAGTGTGGGGATGGTGTGTCAGTGTTGGGGTGGTGTGTCAGTGTGGGGGTGGTGTGTCATTGTGGGGAGGTGTCAGTGTGGGGGTGATGTGTCAGTGTGGGGGGGTGTCAGTGTGGGGGTGGTGTGTCAGTGTGGGGGGGCGTGTCAGTGTGGGGGGGCGTGTCAGTGTGGGGGGGCGTGTCAGTGTGGGGGGGCGTGTCAGTGTGGGGGGGCGTGTCAGTGTGGGGGGGCGTGTCAGTGTGGGGGGGCGTGTCAGTGGGGGGGGTCAGTGTGGGGGGGGTGTCAGTGTGGGGGTGTGTGTCAGTGTGGGGGTGTGTGTCAGTGTGGGGGTGTGTGTCAGTGTGGGGCGGTGTCAGTGTGGGGCGGTGTCAGTGTGGGGCGGTGTCAGTGTGGGGCGGTGTCAGTGTGGGGGTGTGTGTCAGTGTGGGGGGTGTCAGTGTGGGGGGTGTCAGTGTGGGGGGTGTCAGTGTGGGGGGTGTCAGTGCGGGGTGTTGTCAGTGGGGGGTGTTGTCAGTGGGGGGTGTCGTCAGTGGGGGGGACGTGTCAGTGTGGGGGGTGTGTCAGTGTGGTGGGGGTGTCAGTGTGGGAGGGTGTCAGTGTGGGGGGGTGTCAGTGTGGGGGTTGTATCAGTTTGAGGGGTGTCAGTGTGGGGGGTGTCAGTGTGGGGGGTGTCAGTGTGGGGGGTGTCAGTGTGGGGGGGAGCGTCAGTGTGGGGGATGTCAGTGTGGGGGTTGTATCAGTTTGAGGGGTGTCAGTGTGGGGGGTGTCAGTGTGGGGGGGTGTCAGTGTGGGGGGGTGTCAGTGTGGGGGGGTGTCAGTGTGGGGGGGTGTCAGTGTGGGGGTTGTCCGTGTGGGGGGGGTGTCAGTGAGAGGGAGGTGTGTTAGTGTGGGGGTTGTCTCAGTGTGGGGGGGTTGTCTCAGTGTGCGGGGGGTGTCAGTGAGGGGGGTGTCAGTGCGTGGTGGTGTGTCAGTATGGGGGGGTGTTAGTTTGGGGGGTGTTTCTGTGTGGGGGGGGTGTCAGTGTGGCGGAAGTGTGTCAGTGCGGGCGTGTCAGTATGGGGGCGTGTCTCTGTGTGGGGGCGTATCTCTGTGGAGGCGCGTGTCTCTGTGGGGGGTGTGTCAGTGTGGGGGGAGTGTGTCAGTGTTGGGGTGGTGTGTCAGTGTGAGGAGATGTCAGTGTGGGGGTGGTGTGTCATTGTGGGGAGGTGTCAGTGTGGGGGTGGTGTGTCAGTGTGGGGGTGCGTCAGTGTGGTGGGGAGTGTGTCAGCGTTGGGGTGGTGTGTCAGTGTGGGGGGGTGTCAGTGTGGGGGGAGTGTGTCAGTGTGGGGATGGTGGGGAGTGTGTCAGCGTTGGGGTGGTGTGTCAGTGTGGGGGGGGTGTCAGTGTGGGGGGGGCGTCAGTGTGGGGGTGGGTGTCAGTGTGGGGGGTGTGTCAGTGTGGGGGGTGTGTCAGTGTGGGGGGTGTGTCAGTGTGGGGGGGTGTCAGTGTGGGGGGAGTGTGTCAGTGTGGGGGTGGGTCAGTGTGGGGGGTGTGTCAGTGTGGGGGGTGTGTCAGTGTGGGGGTGGTTTCTCAGTGTAGAGGGTGTGTCAGTGTTGGGGTGGTGTGTCTGTGGGGGGCGTGTCAATGTGGGGTGGTGTCAATGTGGGGTGGTGTCAATGTGGGGGTGGTGTGTCAGTGTGGGGGGGTGTCATTGTGGGGATGTGTCAGTGTGGGGATGGTGTGTCAGTGTGGGGGTGGTGTGTCAGTGTGGGGGGGGTGTCAGTGTGGGGGGGGTGTCAGTGTGGGGGGTGTGTCAGTGTGGGGGTGGTTTCTCAGTGTAGAGGGTGTGTCAGTGTTGGGGTGGTGTGTCTGTGGGGGGCGTGTCAATGTGGGGTGGTGTCAATGTGGGGTGGTGTCAATGTGGGGGTGGTGTGTCAGTGTGGGGGGGTGTCATTGTGGGGATGTGTCAGTGTGGGGATGGTGTGTCAGTGTGGGGGTGGTGTGTCAGTGTGGGGGGGGTGTCAGTGTGGGGGGGGTGTCAGTGTGGGGGGGTGTCAGTGTGGGGGTGTCAGTGTGGGGGTGGGTGTCAGTGTGGGGGGTGTGTCAGTGTGGGGGATGTCAGTGTGGGGGGAGTGTGTCAGTGTGGGGGTGGGTCAGTGTGGGGGGGGTGTCAGTGTGGGGGTGGTTTCTCAGTATAGGGGGTGTGTCAGTGTGGGCGTGTCAATGTGGGGTGGTGTCAATGTGGGGTGGTGTCAATGTGGGGGTGGTGTGTCAGTGTGGGGGGGTGTCATTGTGGGGATGTGTCAGTGTGGGGATGGTGTGTCAGTGTGGGGGTGGTGTGTCAGTGTGGGGGGGGTGTCAGTGTGGGGGGGGGTGTCAGTGTGGGGGGGGTGTCAGTGTGGGGGGGGTGTCAGTGTGGGGGTGTCAGTGTGGGGGTGGGTGTCAGTGTGGGGGGTGTGTCAGTGTGGGGGATGTCAGTGTGGGGGGAGTGTGTCAGTGTGGGGGTGGGTCAGTGTGGGGGGGGTGTCAGTGTGGGGGTGGTTTCTCAGTATAGGGGGTGTGTCAGTGTGGGGGTGTCAGTGTGGGGGGGGCGTGTCAATGTGGGGGGGTGTCAATGTGGGGGTGGTCTGTCAGTGTGGGGGGGTGTCATTGTGGGGATGTGTCAGTGTGGGGATGGTGTGTCAGTGTGGGGGTGTGTGTCAGTGTAGGGGGTGTCAGTGTGAGGGTGTGTGTCAGTGTGGGGGGGGTCAGTGTGGGGGGGTGTCAGTGTGGGGGTGGTGTGTCATTGTGGGGAGGTGTCAGTGTGGGGGTGATGTGTCAGTGTGGGGGGGTGTCAGTGTGGGGGGGTGTCAGTGTGGGTGTGGTGTGTCAGTGTGGGTGTGGTGTGTCAGTGTGGGTGTGGTGTGTCAGTGTGGGGGTGGTGTGTCAGTGTGGGGGTGGTGTGTCAGTTTGGGGGTGGTGTGTCAGTTTGGGGGTGGTGTGTCATTGTGGGGATGTGTCAGTGTGGGGATGGTGTGTCAGTGTGGGGGTGTGTGTCAGTGTAGGGGGTGTCAGTGTGAGGGTGTGTGTCAGTGAGGGTGGGTGTCAGTGTGGGGGGGTGTCAGTGTGGGGGGGGTGTCAGTGTGGTGGGGGGTGTCAGTGTGGTGGGGGGTGTCAGTGTGGTGGGGGGTGTCAGTGTGGGGGGGGTGTCAGTGTGGGGGGGGTCAGTGTGGGGAGGTGTCAGTGTGGGGGTGATGTGTCAGTGTGGGGGGGGTGTCAGTGTGGGGGGGTGTGTCAGTGTGGTGGGGGTGTCAGTGTGGTGGGGATGTCAGTGTGGTGGGGATGTCAGTGTGGGGGGTGTCTGTATGGGGGTGTGTCAGTGTGCGGGTGTGTGTCAGTGTGGGGCGGTGTCAGTGTGGGGGTGTGTGTCAGTGTGGAGGTGTGTCAGTGTGGAGGTGTGTCAGTGTGGGGGTTGTCAGTGTGGAGGTGTGTCAGTGTGGAGGTGTGTCAGTGTGGAGGGTGTCAGTGTGGGGGGTGTCAGTGTGGGGGGTGTCAGTGTGGGGGGTGTCAGTGTGGGGGGTGTCAGTGTGCGGGTGTGTCAGTGTGCGGGTGTGTGTCAGTGTGGGGGGTGTCAGTGTGGGGGGGTGTCAGTGTGGGAGGGTGTGTTAGTGTGGGGCGGTGTGTTAGTGTGGGGGTGTGTGTCAGTGTGGGGGGTGTCAGTGTGGGGGGGTGTCAGTGTGGGGGGTGTCAGTGTGGGGGTGTGTGTCAGTGTGGGGGGTGTCAGTGTGGGGGGGGTGTCAGTGTGGGGGGTGTCTGTATGGGGGTGTGTCAGTGTGCAGGTGTGTGTCAGTGTGGGGGGTGTCTGTTTGGGGGTGTGTCAGTGTGCGGGTGTGTTTCAGTGTGGGGCAGTGTCAGTGTGGGGCAGTGTCAGTGTGGGGCAGTGTCAGTGTGGGGCAGTGTCAGTGTGGGGGGTGTCAGTGTGGGGGGGGTGTCAGTGTGGGGGGTGTCTGTATGGGGGTGTGTCAGTGTGCAGGTGTGTGTCAGTGTGGGGGCGGTGTCAGTATGGGGGTGTGTGTCAGTGTGGGGGGTGTCAATGTGGGGGTGTGTGTCAGTGTGGGGGGTGTCAGTGTGGGGGGTGTCAGTGTGGGGGGGGTGTCAGTGTGGGGGGGGTGTCAGTGTGGGGGGGGTGTCAGTGTGGGGGCGGTGTCAGTGTGGGGGCGGTGTCAGTGTGGGGGGGTGTCAGTGTGGGGGGGTGTGTTAGTATGGGTGTGTGTGTCAGTGTGGGGGGTGTCAGTGTGGGGGGTGTCAGTGTGGGGCGGTGTCAGTGTGGGGGGTGTCAGTGTGGGGGGTGTCAGTGTGGGGGGTGTCAGTGTGGGGGGTGTCAGTATGGGGGTGTGTCAGTGTGGGGGCGGTGTCAGTGTGGGGGTGTGTGTCAGTGTGGGGGGTGTCAGTGTGGGGGGAGTCAGTGTGCGGGTGTGTGTCAGTGTGGGGGGGTGTCAGTGTGGGGGGGGTGTCAGTGTGGGGGGGGTGTCAGTGTGGGGGGGGTGTCAGTGTGGGGGGGTGTCAGTGTGGGGGGTTGTGTTAGTGTGGGTGTGTGTGTCAGTGAGGGGGGTGTCAGTGTGGGGGGGGTGTCTGTGTGGGGGGGGTGTCAGTGTGGGGGGGGTGTCAGTGTGGGGGGGTGTCAGTGTGGGGGGGGTGTCAGTGTGGGGGGGTGTGTCAGTGTGGGGGGGGTGTCAGTGTGGGGGGGGTCAGTGTGGGGGGTGTCAGTGTGGGGGGTGTCAGTGTGGGGGGTGTCAGTGTGGGGGGTGTCAGTGTGGGGGTGTGTGTCAGTGTGGGGGGTGTCAATGTGTGGATGTGTGTCAGTGTGGGGGGCGTGTCAGTGTGGGGTGGCGTGTGAGTGGGGGGCGTGAGAGTGGGGGGCGTGAGAGTGGGGGGGCGTGTCAGTGGGGGGGCGTGAGAGTGGGGGGGCATGTCAGTGGGGGGGCATGTCAGTGGGGGGGCGTGTCAGTTGGGGGGCGGTGTCAGTGTGGGGGGGCGTGTCAGTGTGGGGGGGTGGGTGTCAGAGCGGGATGGGTGTCAGTACGGGGGGGGTGTCAGTACGGGGGGGGTGTCAGTGCAAGTGGGGTGTCAGTGTGGGGGGGCGTCAGTGTGGGGGTGTGTGTCAGTGTGCGGGGGGTTGTCAGTGTGGGGGGTGTCAGTGCGGGGGGTTGTCAGTGCGGGGGGTTGTCAGTGTGGGATGTGTGTGTCAGTATGGGTGGGGTGTCTCTGTGTGGGGTGTCTCTGTGGGGAGTGTGTCAGTGTGGGGGTGTGTCAGTGTGGGGGTGTGTCAGTGTGGATGGGAGTGTCAGTGTGGGGTGTCTCTGTGTGGGGTGTCTCAGTGTGGGGTGTCTCAGTGTGGGGTGTCTCAGTGTGGGGTGTCTCAGTGTGGGGTGTCTCAGTGTGGGGTGTCTCAGTGTGGGGTGTCTCAGTGTGGGGTGTCTCAGTGTGGGGTGTCTCAGTGTGGGGTGTCTCAGTGTGGGGTGTCTCAGTGTGGGGTGTCTCAGTGTGGGGTGTCTCAGTGTGGGGTGTCTCAGTGTGGGGTGTCTCAGTGTGGGGTGTCTCAGTGTGGGGTGTCTCAGTGTGGGGTGTCTCAGTGTGGGGTGTCTCAGTGTGGGGTGTCTCAGTGTGGGGTGTCTCAGTGTGGGGTGTCTCAGTGTGGGGTGTCTCAGTGTGGGGTGTGTCTGTGTGGGGTGTCTCTGTGTGGGGTGTGTCTGTGTGGGGTGTCTCTGTGTGGGGTGTCTCTGTGTGGGGTGTCTCTGTGTGGGGTGTCTCTGTGTGGGGTGTCTCTGTGTGGGGTGTCTCTGTGTGGGGTGTCTCTGTGTGGGGTGTCTCTGTGTGGGAGTGTGTCAGTGTGGGATGTGTGTGTCAGTGTGGGTGGGGTGTCTCTGTGTGGGGTGTCTCTGTGTGGGGTGTCTCTGTGTGGGAGTGTGTCAGTGTGGGGGTGTGTGTGTCGGTGTGGATGGGAGTGTCAGTGTGGGGGGGGGCATGTCAGTGGGGGGGCGTGTCAGTGGGGGGGCGTGTCAGTTTGGGGGGGCGTGTCATTGTGGGCGGCGTGTCATTGTGGGCGGCCTGTCATTGTGGGCGGCCTGTCATTGTGGGCGGCCTGTCATTGTGGGGGGGCGTGTCAGTGGGGGGGGGCAGTGGTGGGGGGGGCAGTGGTGGGGGTGTCAGTGGGGGGGGTGTCAGTGGGGGGGGTGTCAGTGGGGGGGGTGTCAGTGGGGGGGGTGTGTCAGTGTGGGGGGTGTCAGTGTGGGGGGTGTCAGTGTGGAGGGTGTCAGTGTGGAGGGTGTCAGTGCGGAGGGTGTCAGTGTGGGGGTGTGTCAGTGTGGTGGGGGTGTCAGTGTGGTGGGGGTGTCAGTGTGGTGGGGGTGTCAGTGTGGTGGGGGTGTCAGTGTGGGTGGTGTCTGTATGGGGGTGTGTCAGTGTGCGGGTGTGTGTCAGTATGGGGTTGTGTCAGTGTGTGGGTGTGTGTCAGTGTGGATGGGATGGTGTCAGTGTGGGGGGCATATCAGTGTGGGGCGGTGTCAGTGTGGGGGTGTGTTTCAGTGTGGGGGGTGTCAGTGTGGGGGGTGTGTCAGTGTGGGGGGTGTCAGTGTGGGGGGTGTCAGTGTGGGGGGTGTGTCAGTGTGGGGGGTGTGTCAGTGTGGGGCGGTGTCAGTGTGGGGCGGTGTCAGTGTGGGGCGGTGTCAGTGTGGGGGTTGTCAGTGTGGGGGTTGTCAGTGTGGAGGGGTGTCAGTGTGGGGGGTGTCAGTGTGGGGGGTGTCAGTGTGGGGGGTGTCAGTGTGGGGGGTGTCAGTGTGCGGGTGTGTGTCAGTGTGGGGGGTGTCAGTGTGGGGGGGTGTCAGTGTGGGGGGTGTCAGTGTGGGGGGTGTCAGTGTGGGGGGTGTCAGTGTGGGGGGTGTCAGTGTGGGGGGGTGTCAGTGTGGGGCGGTGTGTTAGTGTGGGGCGGTGTGTTAGTGTGGGGGTGTGTGTCAGTGGGGGGGGCGTGTCAGTGGGGGGGGTGTCGGTTGGGGGGCGTGTCGGTTTGCGGGCGTGTCAGTGTGCGGGGGTGTCAGTGTGCGGGGGTGTCAGTGTGCGGGGGTGTCAGTGTGCGGGTGTGTGTCAGTGTGGGGGGGTGTCAGTGTGGGGGGGTGTCAGTGTGGGGGGCGGTGTCAGTGTGGGGGGGCGTGTCAGGGGGGGGCGTGTCAGGGGGGGCGTGTCAGGGGGGGCGTGTCAGGGGGGGGCGTGTCAGGGGGAGGCGTGTCAGGGGGAGGCGTGTCAGGGGGAGGCGTGTCAGGGGGAGGCGTGTCAGGGGGAGGCGTGTCAGGGGAGGCGTGTCAGGGGAGGCGTGTCAGGGGAGGCGTGTCAGGGGGAGGCGTGTCAGGGGGGAGGCGTGTCAGGGGGGAGGCGTGTCAGGGGGGAGGCGTGTCAGGGGGGAGGCGTGTCAGGGGGAGGCGTGTCAGGGGAGGCGTGTCAGGGGAGGCGTGTCAGGGGGAGGCGTGTCAGGGGAGGCGTGTCAGGGGAGGCGTGTCAGGGGGAGGCGTGTCAGGGGGGGAGGCGTGTCAGTGGGTGAGGGCGGTGTCAGTGTGCGGGTGTGTGTCAGTGTGGGGGGTGTCAGTGTGTGGGTGTGTGTCAGTGTGGAGGTGTGTCAGTGTGGATGGGATGGTATCAGTGTGGGGGGACGTGTCAGTGTGGGGGGGGGCATGTCAGGTGTGGGGGGTGTGTCGGGTGTGTCAGTGTGGGGGGTGTGTCAGTATGGGAGTGTGTCAGTGTGGGGGTTGTCAGTATGGGGGGGTGTCAGTGTGTGGGTGTGTGTCAGTGGGGGGGCGTGTGAGTGGGGTGGCGTGTCAGTGGGGTGGCGTGTCAGTGGGGTGGCGTGTCAGTGGGGTGGCGTGTCAGTGGGGTGGCGTGTCAGTGGGGTGGCGTGTCAGTGGGGTGGCGTGTCAGTGGGGTGGCGTGTCAGTGGGGTGGCGTGTCAGTGGGGTGGCGTGTCAGTGGTGGGGGCGTGTCAGTGGTGGGGGGCGTGTCAGTGGTGGGGGCGTGTCAGTGGGGGTGCCTGTCATTGTGGGGGGGCGTGTCATTGTGGGGGGGCGTGTCATTGTGGGGGGGCGTGTCATTGTGGGGGGGGTGTGAGAGTGGGGGGGCGTGAGAGTGGGGGGGTGTCAGTGTGCGGGTGTGTGTCAGTGTGGGACGGTGTCAGTGTGCGGGTTGTCAGTGTGGGGGGGTGTGTCAGTGTGGGGGGGTGTGTCAGTGTGCGGGTGTGTGTCAGTGCGGGTGTGTGTCAGTGTGGATGGGATGGTGTCAGTGTGGGGGGCATATCAGTGTGGGGGGACGTGTCAGTGTGGGGAGGTGTCTCTGTGTCGGTGGTGTGTCAGTGTGGGGGGTTGTGTCTTTGGGCGGTGTGTCAGTGTGGGAGGTGTGTGTCAGTGTGGGAGGTGTGTCAGTGTGGGGGGGTGTTTAGTTTGGGGGGTGTTTCTGTGTGGGGGGTGTCAGTGTGGGGATGTGTGTCAGTGTGGGGGGGTTCTGTGGGTGGTGTGTCAGTTTGGGTGGTGTGTCAGTGTGGATGGTGTGTCAGTGAGAGGGGGGTGTGTTAGTGTGGGGATTGTCTCAGTGTGCGGGGGGTGTCAGTGCGGGATGTGTGTCAGTGTGTGGGGGGGGGGAGTCTCTGTGGGTGTCTTTTTCAGCGTGGGTGGTGTGTCAGTGGGTGTGTGTCTGTGTGGAGGGTGTGTCAGTGTGGGGGGTGTCAGTGTGGGGGTGGTGTGTCAGTGTGGGGGTGAGTGTCAGTGTGGGGGTGAGTGTCAGTGTGGGGGTGAGTGTCAGTGTGGGGGGGGTGTGTCAGTGTGGGGGGGTGTGTCAGTGTGGGGGTGTCAGTGTCAGTGTGGAGTGTGTGTCTGTGTGGGGAGCTGTCAGTGTAAGGGGGTGTGTCAGTTTGGGGTGTGTCAGTTTGGGGTGTGTCAGTTTGGGGTGTGTCAGTTTGGGGGATGTCAGTTTGGGGGATGTCAGTTTGGGGGATGTCAGTTTGGGGGATGTCAGTTTGGGGGGTGTCAGTTTGGGGGGTGTCAGTGTGGGATGTGCGTCAGTGCGGGGGGGGTGTCAGTGCGGGGGGGTGTCAGTGCGGGGGGGTGTCAGTGCGGGGGGGTGTCAGTGTGGGATGTGCGTCAGTGCGGGGGTGTGTCAGTGCGGGGGGTGTGTCAGTGTGGGGGTGTGTGTCAGTGTGGGGGTGTGTGTCAGTGTGGGGGGGCGTCAGTGTGGAGGTGTGTCAGTGTGGGTGTGTGTGTCAGTGTGGGTGTGTGTGTCAGTGTGGTGGGTATCAGTGTGGGGGGTGTCTGTATGGGGGTGTGTCAGTGTGCAGGTGTGTGTCAGAATGGGTGTGTGTCAGTGTGGGGGGGTGTGTCAGTGTGGGGCTGTGTCAGTGTGGGGCTGTGTCAGTGTGGGGCGGTGTCAGTGTGGGGCGGTGTCAGTGTGGGGCGGTGTCAGTGTGGGGCGGTGTCAGTGTGGGGCGGTGTCAGTGTGGGGCGGTGTCAGTGTGGGGCGGTGTCAGTGTGGGGGTATGTGTCAGTGTGGAGGGTGTCAATGTGGGGGGGTGTTTCAGTGTGGGGGTGTGTCAGTGTGGGGGGTGTCAGTGTGGGGGTGTGTGTCAGTGTGGGGGTGTGTGTCAGTGTGGGGCGGTGTCAGTGTGGGGGTATGTGTCAGTGTGGGGGGTGTCAATGTGGGGGTGTGTTTCAGTGTGGGGGGGTGTCAGTGTGGGGGGTGTCAGTGTGGGGGGTGTCAGTGTGGGGGGTGTCAGTGTGGGGGGTGTCAGTGTGGGGGGTGTCAGTGTGGGGGGTGCCAGTGTGGGGGTGTGTGTCAGTGTGGGACGGTGTCAGTGTGTCAGTGTGGGGGGTGTCAGTGTGGGGGGTATGTCAGTGCGGGGGTGTGTCAGTGCGGGCGTGTGTCAGTGCGGGGGTGTGTCAGTGCGGGGGTGTGTCAGTGCGGGGGGGTGTCAGTGCGGGGGGGTGTCAGTGCGGGGGGGTGTCAGTGCGGGGGGGTGTCAGTGCGGGGGGGTGTCAGTGCGGGGGGGTGTCAGTGCGGGGGGGTGTCAGTGCGGGGGGGTGTGTCAGTGCGGGGGGGTGTGTCAGTGCGGGGGGTGTGTGTCAGTGTGGGGGTCTGTCAGTGTGGGGGGTGTCAGTGCGGGGGGGTGTCAGTGCGGGGGGGTGTCAGTGCGGGGGGGTGTGTCAGTGCGGGGGGGTGTGTCAGTGCGGGGGGGTGTGTCAGTGTGGGGGTCTGTCAGTGTGGGGGATGTGAGTGTGGGGGGGCGTCAGTGTGGAGGTGTGTCAGTGTGGGGGTGTGTGTCAGTGTGGGGGTGTGTGTCAGTGTGGTGGGTATCAGTGTGGGGGGTGTCAGTGTGGGGGTGTCTGTATGGGGGTGTGTCAGTGTGCAGGTGTGTGTCAGAATGGGGGTGTGTCAGTGTGGGGGTGTGTCAGTGTGGGGGTGTGTCAGTGTGGGGGTGTGTCAGTGTGGGGGTGTGTGTCAGTGTGGTGGGTATCAGTGTGGGGGGTGTCAGTGTGGGGGTGTCTGTATGGGGGTGTGTCAGTGTGCAGGTGTGTGTCAGAATGGGGGTGTGTCAGTATGGGGGTGTGTCAGTGTGGGGGTGTGTCAGTGTGGGGGTGTGTCAGTGTGGGGGTATGTGTCAGTGTGGGGGGGTGTTTCAGTGTGGGGGTGTGTCAGTGTGGGGGGTGTCAGGGTGGGGGGGTGTCAGGGTGGGTGTGTGTGTCAGTGTGGGACGGTGTCAGAGTGGGGGTGTGTGTCAGTGTGGGGGGTGTCAGTGTGGGGGGTGTCTGTATGGGGGGGTGTCAGTGTGGGGCGGTGTCAGTGTGGGGCGGTGTCAGTGTGGGGCGGTGTCAGTGTGGGGGTGTGTGTCAGTGTGGGGGGTGTCAGGGTGGGGGGGGTGTCAGTGTGGGGGTGTGTGTCAGTGTGGGACGGTGTCAGTGTGGGGGGGTGTGTCAGTGTGGGGGGTGTCAGTGTGGGGGGTGTGTCAGTGTGGGGGGTGTGTCAGTGTGGGGATGTGTCAGTGTGGGGGGGGTGTCAGTGTGGGGGTGTGTGTCAGTGTGGGGGGGGTGTCAGTGTGGGGGGGGTGTCAGTGTGGGGGTGTGTGTCAGTGTGGGGGGTGTCAGTGTGGGGGGTGTGTCAGTGTGGGGCGGTGTGTCAGTGTGGGGATGTGTCAGTATGGGAGTGTGTCAGTGTGGGGGTTGTCAGTATGGGGGGGTGTCAGTGTGTGGGTGTGTGTCAGTGGGGGAGCGTGTGAGTGGGGTGGCGTGACAGTGGGGTGGCGTGACAGTGGGGGTGGCGTGTCAGTGGGGGTGGCGTGTCAGTGGGGTGGCGTGTCAGTGGGGTGGCGTGTCAGTGGGGGGGGCGTGTCAGTGGGGGGGGCGTGTCAGTGGGGGGCGTGTCAGTGGGGGGCGTGTCAGTGGGGGGCGTGTCAGTGGGGGGCGTGTCAGTGGGGGGCGTGTCAGTGGGGGGCGTGTCAGTGGGGGGCGTGTCAGTGGGGGGCGTGTCAGTGGGGGGCGTGTCAGTGGGGGGCGTGTCAGTGGGGGGCGTGTCAGTGGGGGGCGTGTCAGTGGGGGGGCGTGTCAGTGGGGGGGCGTGTCAGTGGGGGGCGTGTCAGTGGGGGGCGTGTCAGTGGGGGGCGTGTCAGTGGGGGGCGTGTCAGTGGGGGGCGTGTCAGTGGGGGGCGTGTCAGAGGGGTGCGTGTCAGTGTGCGGGTGTGTGTCAGTGTGGGGGGTGTCAGTATGGGGGTGTGTGTCAGTGTGGGGCAGTGTCAGTGTGGGGGGGGTGTGTTTGGGGGTGTGTCAGTGTAGGCGTTGTCAGTGTGGGGGGTGTCAGTGTGGGGGGGGGTCAGTGCGGGGGCTGTCAGTGCGGAGGGTGTCAGTGTGGAGGCGTGTGTCAGTGTGGGGGGTGTCAGTATGGGGGTGTGTCAGTGTGGGGGTGTGTCAGTGTGGGGGTGTGTCAGTGTGGGGGTGTGTCAGTGTGGGGCGGTGTCAGTGTGGGGGGGTGTGTGTCAGTGTGGGGGGTGTCAGTGTGGGGGGTGTCAGTGTGGGGGTGTGTCAGTGTGGGGGTGTGTGTCAGTGTGGGGGTGTGTGTCAGTGTGGGGGTGTGTGTCAGTGTGGGGGTGTGTGTCAGTGTGGGGCGGTGTCAGTGTGGGGGGGTGTGTGTCAGTGTGGGGCGGTGTCAGTGTGGGGGTGTGTGTCAGTGTGGGGTGTGTCAGTGTGGGGGTTGTCAGTATGGGGGTTGTCAGTATGGGGGTGTGCCAGTGTGGGGCGGTGTCAATGTGGGGGTGTGTGTCAGTGTGGAGGTGTGTCAGTGTGGGGGGGTGTCAGTGTGGGGGGTGTCAGTGTAGGGGGTGTCAGTGTAGGGGGTGTCAGTGTAGGGGGTGTCAGTGTAGGGGGTGTCAGTGTAGGGGGTGTGTGTCAGTGTGGGGGGTGTCAGTGTAGGGGGTGTGTGTCAGTGTGGGGGGTGTCAGTGTGGGGGGGGTCAGTGTGGAGGGGTGTGTCAGTATGGGGGTGTGTCAGTATGGGGGTGTGTCAGTGTGGGGCTGTGTCAGTGTGGGGCTGTGTCAGTGTGGGGCTGTGTCAGTGTGGGGCGGTGTCAGTGTGGGGCGGTGTCAGTGTGGGGCGGTGTCAGTGTGGGGCGGTGTCAGTGTGGGGCGGTGTCAGTGTGGGGCGGTGTCAGTGTGGGGCGGTGTCAGTGTGCAGGTGTGTGTCAGTGTGCGGGTGTGTGTCAGTGTGGGGGGTGTCAGTGTGGGGGTATGTGTCAGTGTGGGGGGTGTTAGTGTGGGGGGTGTCAGTATGGGGGTGTGTCAGTGTGGGGGTATGTGTCAGTGTGGGGGGTGTTAGTGTGGGGGGTGTCAGTATGGGGGTGTGTCAGTGTGGGGGGGTGTGTCAGTGTGGGGGTGTGCCAGTGTGGGGCGGTGTCAGTGTGGGGGGGTGTGTTAGTGTGGGGGGGTGTGTTAGTGTGGGGGGGTGTGTCAGTGTGGGGGTGTGTGTCAGTGTGGGGGGGTGTCAGTGTGGGGGGGTGTCAGTGTGGGGGTGTGTGTCAGTGTGGGGGTGTGTGTCAGTGTGGGGGGTGTTAGTGTGGGGGGTGTGTCAGTGTGGGGGGGCCAGTGTGGGGCGGTGTCAGTGTGGGGCGGTGTCAGTGTGGGGGTGTGTGTCTGTGTGGGGGGGCATGTCAGTGTGGGGGGGCATGTCAGTGTGGGGGGGCATGTCAGTGTGGGGGGGCATGTCAGAGCGGGGTGGGTGTCAGTACGGGCGGGGTGTCAGTACGGGGGGGATGTCAGTGCAAGGGGGCTGTCAGTGTGGGGGATGAGTGTGGGGGGGCGTCAGTGTGGGGGTGTGTGTCAGTGTCAGTGTACGGGTGTGTATCAGTGTGTGGGGTGTCAGTGCGGGGGGTTGTCAGTGTGGGATGTGTGAGTCAGTGTGGGTGGGGTGTCTCTGTGTGGGGTGTCTCTGTGTGGGAGTGTCTCTGTGTGGGAGTGTCTCTGTGTGGGGTGTCTCTGTGTGGGAGTGTGTCAGTGTGGGGGTGTGTCAGTGTGGATGGGGGTGTCTGTGTGTGGGGGATGGTGTCAGTGTGGGGGGGGGCATGTCAGTGTGGGGGGGGCATGTCAGTGTGGGGGGGGGGGCATGTCAGTGGGCGGGGGGCGTGTCAGTGGTGGGGGGCGTGTCATTGCGGGGGGGGCGTGTCAGTGTGGGGGGGCGTGTCAGTGTGGGGGGGCGTGTCAGTGTGGGGGGGCGTGTCAGTGGTGGGGGGCGTGTCAGTGGTGGGGGGCGTGTCAGTGGTGGGGGGGGCATGTCAGTGTGGGGGGGCATGTCAGAGCGGGGTGGGTGTCAGTACGGGGGGGGTGTCAGTACGGGGGGGGTGTCAGTACGGGGGGGGTGTCAGTGCAAGGGGGCTGTCAGTGTGGGGGATGAGTGTGGGGGATGAGTGTGGGGGGGCGTCAGTGTGGGGGTGTGTGTCAGTGTCAGTGTGCGGGTGTGTATCAGTGTGTGGGGTGTCAGTGCGGGGGGTTGTCAGTGTGGGATGTGTGAGTCATTGTGGGTGGGGTGTCTCTGTGTGGGGTGTCTCTGTGTGGGAGTGTCTCTGTGTGGGGTGTCTCTGTGTGGGAGTGTGTCAGTGTGGGGGTGTGTCAGTGTGGGGGTGTGTCAGTGTGGATGGGGGTGTCTGTGTGTGGGGGATGGTGTCAGTGTGGGGGGGTGCATGTCAGTGTGGGGGGGGCATGTCAGTGGGCGGGGGGGCATGTCAGTGGGCGGGGGGCGTGTCAGTGGTGGGGGGCGTGTCATTGTGGGTGGGCGTGTCATTGTGGGGGGGGCGTGTCAGTGGTGGGGGGCGTGTCAGTGGTGGGGGGGGGCGTGTCAGTGTGCGGGTGTGTGTCAGTGTGGGGGGTGTCCGTGTGGGGGGGGTGTCCGTGTGGGGGGGGGTGTCAGTGTGGGGGTGTGTCAGTGTGGGGGGGTGTGTCAGTGTGGGGGTTGTCAGTATGGGGGTGTGTCAGTGTGTGGGTGTGTGTCAGTGTGGATGGGATGGTGTCAGTGGGCGGGGCGTGTCAGTGGTGGGGGGGCGTGTCAGTGGGGGGGACGTGTCAGTGGGGGAGGGCGGTGTCAGTGTGCGGGTGTGTGTCAGTGTGGGGGGTGTCCGTGTGGGGGGTGTGTGTCAGTGTGGGGGGTGTCCGTGTGGGGGGTGTGTGTCAGTATGGGGGGTGTCCGTGTGGGGGGTGTGTGTCAGTGTGGGGTGTGTCAGTGTGGGGGTGTGTCAGTGTGGGGGTGTGTGTCAGTGTGGGGGGTGTCCGTGTGGGGGGTGTGTGTCAGTGTGGGGGGTGTGTCAGTGTGGGGGTGTGTCAGTGTGGGGGTGTGTGTCAGTGCGGGGGTGTGTGTCAGTGTGGGGGGGTGTCAGTGTGGGGGTGTGTGTCAGTGTGGGGGTGTGTCAGTGTGTGGGTGTGTGTCAGTGTGGATGGGATGGTGTCAGTGTGGGGGGCATATCAGTGTGGGGGGACGTGTCAGTGTGGGAGGGCGTGTCAGTGTGGGGGGGCATGTCAGTGTGGGGGGGCGTGTCAGTGTGGGGGGGCATGTCAGTGTGTGGGGGGCATGTCAGTGTGGGGGGGCGTGTCAGTGTGGGGGGGCATGTCAGTGTGTGGGGGGCATGTCAGTGTGTGGGGGGCATGTCAGTGTGGGGGGGCGTGTCAGTGGGGGTGTGTGTCAGTTTGGGTGGGGTGTCACTGTGTGGGAGTGTGTCGGTGTGGATGGGAGTGTCAGTGTGGGGTGGTGTCTGTGTGTGTGGCATGGTGTCAGTGTGGGGGGGGCATGTCAGTGTGGGGGGGGCATGTCAGTGGGCGGGGGGGCGTGTCAGTGGGGGGGCGTGTCAGTGGGGGGGGCGTGTCATAGTGGGGGGCGTGTCATTGTGGGGGGCCTGTCATTGTGGGGGGCCTGTCATTGTGGGGGGCCTGTCATTGTGGGGGGCCTGTCATTGTGGGGGGGCGTGTCAGTGGGGGAGGGTGGTGTCAGTGTGCGGGTGTGTGTCAGTGTGGGGGGTGTCAGTGTGCGGGTGTGTGTCAGTGTGTGGGTGGGTGTCAGTGTGTGGGTGGGTGTCAGTGTGGGGGTGTGTCAGTGTGGGGGTGTGTGTCAGTGTGGGGGGTGTGTGTCAGTGTGGGGGTGTGTGTCAGTGTGGGGGGTGTGTGTCAGTGTGGGGGTGTGTGTCAGTGTGGGGGTGTGTGTCAGTGTGGGGCGAAGTCAGTGTGCGGGTGTGTGTCAGTGTGGGGGGTGTCAGTATGGGGGTGTGTCAGTGTGGGGGTTGTCAGTATGGGGGTGTGTCAGTGTGTGGGTTTGTGTCAGTGTGGGGGTTGTCAGTATGGGGGTGTGTCAGTGTGTGGGTTTGTGTCAGTATGGGGGTGTGTCAGTGTGGGGGTTGTCAGTATGGGGGTGTGTCAGTGTGTGGGTTTGTGTCAGTGGGGGGGGGCATGTCAGTGTGGGGGTGGCATGTCAGTGTGGGGGTGGCGTGTCAGTGGGGGGGGCGTGTCAGTGGGGGGGGCGTGTCAGTGGGGGGGGCGTGTCAGTGGGGGGGGCGTGTCAGTGGGGGGGGCGTGTCAGTGGGGGGGGCGTGTCAGTGGGGGGCGTGTCAGTGGGGGGGGCGTGTCAGTGGGGGGGGCGTGTCAGTGGGGGGGGCGTGTCAGTGGGGGGGGCGTGTCAGTGGGGGGGGCGTGTCAGTGGGGGGCGGTGTCAGTGTGCGGGCGTGTGTCAGTGTGGGGGGTGTCAGTGTGGGGGGGTGTCAGTGTGTGGATGTGTGTCAGTGTGGATGGGATGGTGTCAGTGTGGGGGGACGTGTCAGTGTGGGGGGGCGTGTCAGTGTGGGGGGCATGTCAGTGTGGGGGCGTGTCAGTGGGGGGGGCGTTTCAGTGGGGGGGGCGTTTCAGTGGGGGGGCGTGTCAGTGGGGGGGGCGTGTCAGTGGGGGGGGACGTGTCAGTGGGGGGGACGTGTCAGTGGGGGGGACGTGTCAGTGGGGGGGGACGTGTCAGTGGGGGGGCGTGTCAGTGGGGGGGGACGTGTCATTGTGGGGGGCCTGTCATTGTGGGGGGCCTGTCATTGTGGGGAGGGCGGTGTCAGTGTGCGGGTGTGTGTCAGTGTGTGGATGGGATGGTGTCAGTGTGGGGGGCATATCAGTGTGGGGGGGCGTGTCAGTGTGGGCGGGGCGTGTCAGTGTGGGGGGCGTGTCAGTGTGGGGGGGGCGTGTCAGTGTGGGGGGGCGTGTCAGTGTGGGGGGGCGTGTCAGTGTGGGGGGGCGTGTCAGTGTGGGGGGGCGTGTCAGTGTGGGGGGGCGTGTCAGTGGGGGGGGCGTGTCAGTGGGGGGGCGTGTCAGTGGGGGGGCGTGTCAGTGGGGGGGCGTGTCAGTGGGGGGGCGTGAGAGTGGGGGGGCGTGAGAGTGGGGGGGGTGTGAGAGTGGGGGGGGTGTGAGAGTGGGGGGGACGTGTCATTGTGGGGGGCCTGTCATTGTGGGGGGGGCGTGTCAGTGGGGAGGGCGTGTCAGTGGGGGAGGGCGGTGTCAGTGTGGGGAGGGCGGTGTCAGTGTGGGGGTTGTCAGTGTGGGGTGGGTGCCAGTGTGTGGGTGTGTGTCAGTGTTGATGGGATGGTGCCAGTGTGGGGGGCATATCAGTGTGGGGGGGCGTGTCAGAGTGGGGGGGTGTCTCTGTGTCGGTGGTGTGTCAGTGTGGGGATGTGTGTCAGTGTGGGGGGGTTCTATGGGTGGTGTGTCAGTTTGGGTGGTGTGTCAGTGTGGATGGTGTGTCAGTGATAGGGGGGTGTGTTAGTGTGGGGATTGTCTCAGTGTGCGGGGGGTGTCAGTGCGGGATGTGTGTCAGTGTGGGGGGGGGGAGTCTCTGTGGTTGTCTTTTTCAGCGTGGGTGGTGTGTCAGTGGGTGTGTGTCAGTGTGGGGGGTGTCAGTGTGGGGGGTGTCAGTGTGGGGGGTGTCAGTGTGGGGGTGAGTGTCAGTGTGGGGGGTGTGTCAGTGTCAGTGTGGAGTGTGTGTCTGTGTGGGGGGCTGTCAGTGTGGGGGGCTGTCAGTGTGGGGGGTGTCAGTGCGGGGGGGGTGTCAGTGCAGGGGGGGTGTCAGTGCGGGGGGGTGTCAGTGCGGGGGGGTGTCAGTGCGGGGGGGTGTCAGTGCGGGGGGGGGTGTCAGTGCGGGGGGGGTGTCAGTGCGGGGGGGGTGTCAGTGCGGGGGGTGTCAGTGCGGGGGGGGGTGTCAGTGCGGGGGTGTGTGTCAGTGCGGGGGTGTGTGTCAGTGTGGTGGGTATCAGTGTGGGGGGTGTCAGTGTGGGGTGTGTGCTGCAGTGTGGGGTGTGTGCTGCAGTGTGGGGGGGTTTCAGTGTGGGTGTGTGTGTCAGTGTGGGGTGTGTGTCAGTGTTGGGGTGTCTCAGTGTGGGGTGGTGTCAGTGGGGGGGAGTGTCAGTTTGGGGGGGGTGTGTCAGTGTGGATGGGAGTGTCAGTGTGGGGTGGTGTCCCTGTGTGTGGGATGGTGTCAGTGTGGGGGGGCATGTCAGCATGGGGGACGTGTCATTGTGGGGGGCGTGTCAGTAGGGGTGGTGTGTCAGTGTGGGGGGGGCATGACAGTGGGGGGAGGCGTGTCAGTATAGGGGGTGTGTTAGTTTGGGGGGTGTCTCTGTGTGGGGGGTGTGTCAGTGTGGTGGGTGTGTTTCAGTGTGGGAGGTGTCAGTGTGGGGATGTGTGTCATTGTCGGGGGGGTTCTGTGGGTGGTGTGTCAGTGTGGGGTGTGTGTCAGTGAGGGGGGGTGTTAGTGTGGGGGTTGTCTCAGTGTGCGGGGGGTGTCAGTGCGGGGGGATGTCAGTATGGGGGGTGTCTCTGTGTGGGGGGTGTCTCTGTGTGGGGGGGGTTTCAGTGTGGGGGGGGTGTCAGTGTGGGGGGGGGTGTCAGTGTGGGGGGCGTCAGTGCGGGGATGTGTGTCAGTGTGGGGGGGGGAGTCTCTATGGGTGGTTTCTTCAGTGTGGGTGGTGTGTCAGTGTGGGGGTGTGTGTCAGTGTGGCGGTGTGTGTCAGTGTGGGGGTGTGTGTCTGTATAGGGGGCTGTCAGTGTGAGAGTGTGTGTCAGTGTGGGGAGGTGTCAGTGTGGGGGGGTGTCAGTGTGGGGGGGTGTCAGTGTGGAGGGGTGTCAGTGTGGAGGGGTGTCAGTGTGGGGGGGTGTCAGTGTGGGTGGTGTGTTAGTGTGGGGTGTGTGTCAGTGAGAGGGGTGTGTGTTAGTGTGGGGGTTGTCTCAGTGTGGTGGGGTTGTCTCAGTGTGCGGGGGGTGTCAGTGGGGGGGGGTGTCAGTGGGGGTGGGTGTCTCTGTGTGGGTGGTGTCTCTGTGTGGGAGTGTGTGTCAGTGTGGGGGTGTGTCTCTGGGCGGTGTGTCAGTTTGGGGCTGTGTGTCAGTGCGGGAGGGTGTCAGTGCGGGAGGGCGGGTCAGTGTGGGGGGTGTATCTGTGTGGGGGGCGTGTCAGTGTGGGGGCTGTCTCTGTGTGATGGGTGTGTCAGTGCACGGGTGTGTGTAGTGTGGGGGGAGTGTGTCAGTGTGGGGGGGTGTCAGTGTGGGGGCGTGTCTCTGTGTGATGGGTGTGTCAGTGCGCGGGTGTGTGTCAGTGTGGGGGGAGTGTGTCAGTGTGGGGGGAGTGTGTCAGTGTGGGGGGGGGTGTCAGTGTGGGGGTGATTTCTCAGTGTAGGGGGTGTGTCAGTGTGGGGGGGTGACAGTATGGGGTGGTGTCAATGTGGGGGTGGTGTCAGTGTGGGAGGTGTCAGTGTGGGGTGGCGTGTCAGTGTGTGGGCGTGTCTCTGTATGATGGGTGTGTCAGTGTGGGGGGAGTGTGTCAGTGTGGGGGGAGTGTGTCAGTGTGGCGGAAGTGTGTCAGTGTGGGGGGGTGTCAGTGTGGGGGGAGTGTGTCAGTGTGGGGGGGGCATGTCAGTGTGGGAGGTGTCAGTGTGGGGTGGCGTGTCAGTGTGGGGGCGTGTCTCTGTGTGATGGGTGTGTCAGTGTGGGGGGAGTGTGTCAGTGTGGCGGAAGTGTGTCAGTGCAGGCGTGTCAGTTTGGGGGCGTGTCTCTGTGTGGGGGCGTATCTCTGTGGAGGCGCGTGTCTCTGTGGGGGGGGTGTCAGTGTGGGGGGGTGTCAGTGTGGGGGGAGTGTGTCAGTGTTGGGGTGGTGTGTCAGTGTGAGGAGATGTCAGTGTGGGGGTGGTGTGTCATTGTGGGGAGGTGTCAGTGTGGGGGTGGTGTGTCAGTGTGGGGGTGGTGTGTCAGTGTGGGGGTGCGTCAGTGTGGTGGGGAGTGTGTCAGTGTTGGGGTGGTGTGTCAGTGTGGGGGGGTGTCAGTGTGGGGGGAGTGTGTCAGTGTGGGGGATGTCAGTGTGGGGATGGTGTGTCAGTGTTGGGGTGGTGTGTCAGTGTGGGGGGGTGTCAGTGTGGGGGTGTCAGTGTGGGGGTGTCAGTGTGGGGGTGTCAGTGTGGGGGTGTCAGTGTGGGGGGAGTGTGTCAGTGTGGGGGGTGTCAGTGTGGGGATGGTGTGTCAGTGTTGGGGTGGTGTGTCAGTGTGGGGGTGGTGTGTCATTGTGGGGAGGTGTCAGTGTGGGGGTGATGTGTCAGTGTGGGGGGGTGTCAGTGTGGGGGTGGTGTGTCAGTGTGGGGGGGCGTGTCAGTGTGGGGGGGCGTGTCAGTGTGGGGGGCGTGTCAGTGTGGGGGGGCGTGTCAGTGTGGGGGGGCGTGTCAGTGTGGGGGGGCGTGTCAGTGGGGGGGGTCAGTGTGGGGGGGGTGTCAGTGTGGGGGGGGTGTCAGTGTGGGGGTGTGTGTCAGTGTGGGGGTGTGTGTCAGTGTGGGGGTGTGTGTCAGTGTGGGGCGGTGTCAGTGTGGGGCGGTGTCAGTGTGGGGCGGTGTCAGTGTGGGGCGGTGTCAGTGTGGGGGGGTGTGTCAGTGTGGGGGGTGTCAGTGTGGGGGGTGTCAGTGTGGGGGGTGTCAGTGTGGGGGGTGTCAGTGTGGGGGGTGTCAGTGTGGGGGGTGTCAGTGTGGGGGGTGTCAGTGCGGGGTGTTGTCAGTGGGGGGTGTTGTCAGTGGGGGGTGTCGTCAGTGGGGGGGACGTGTCAGTGTGGGGGGTGTGTCAGTGTGGTGGGGGTGTCAGTGTGGGAGGGTGTCAGTGTGGGGGGGTGTCAGTGTGGGGGTTGTATCAGTTTGAGGGGTGTCAGTGTGGGGGGTGTCAGTGTGGGGGGTGTCAGTGTGGGGGGTGTCAGTGTGGGGGGGAGCGTCAGTGTGGGGGATGTCAGTGTGGGGGTTGTATCAGTTTGAGGGGTGTCAGTGTGGGGGGTGTCAGTGTGGGGGGTGTCAGTGTGGGGGGTGTCAGTGTGGGGGGGTGTCAGTGTGGGGGGGTGTCAGTGTGGGGGGGTGTCAGTGTGGGGGGGTGTCAGTGTGGGGGTTGTCCGTGTGGGGGGGGTGTCAGTGAGAGGGAGGTGTGTTAGTGTGGGGGTTGTCTCAGTGTGGGGGGGTTGTCTCAGTGTGCGGGGGGTGTCAGTGAGGGGGGTGTCAGTGCGTGGTGGTGTGTCAGTATGGGGGGGTGTTAGTTTGGGGGGTGTTTCTGTGTGGGGGGGGTGTCAGTGTGGCGGAAGTGTGTCAGTGCGGGCGTGTCAGTATGGGGGCGTGTCTCTGTGTGGGGGCGTATCTCTGTGGAGGCGCGTGTCTCTGTGGGGGGTGTGTCAGTGTGGGGGGAGTGTGTCAGTGTTGGGGTGGTGTGTCAGTGTGAGGAGATGTCAGTGTGGGGGTGGTGTGTCATTGTGGGGAGGTGTCAGTGTGGGGGTGGTGTGTCAGTGTGGGGGTGGTGTGTCAGTGTGGGGGTGCGTCAGTGTGGTGGGGAGTGTGTCAGCGTTGGGGTGGTGTGTCAGTGTGGGGGGGTGTCAGTGTGGGGGGAGTGTGTCAGTGTGGGGATGGTGGGGAGTGTGTCAGCGTTGGGGTGGTGTGTCAGTGTGGGGGGGGTGTCAGTGTGGGGGGGGCGTCAGTGTGGGGGTGGGTGTCAGTGTGGGGGGTGTGTCAGTGTGGGGGGTGTGTCAGTGTGGGGGGTGTGTCAGTGTGGGGGGTGTGTCAGTGTGGGGGGTGTGTCAGTGTGGGGGGGTGTCAGTGTGGGGGGAGTGTGTCAGTGTGGGGGTGGGTCAGTGTGGTGGGTGTGTCAGTGTGGGGGGTGTGTCAGTGTGGGGGTGGTTTCTCAGTGTAGAGGGTATGTCAGTGTTGGGGTGGTGTGTCTGTGGGGGGCGTGTCAATGTGGGGTGGTGTCAATGTGGGGTGGTGTCAATGTGGGGGTGGTGTGTCAGTGTGGGGGGGTGTCATTGTGGGGATGTGTCAGTGTGGGGATGGTGTGTCAGTGTGGGGGTGGTGTGTCAGTGTGGGGGGGGTGTCAGTGTGGGGGGGGTGTCAGTGTGGGGGGTGTGTCAGTGTGGGGGTGGTTTCTCAGTGTAGAGGGTGTGTCAGTGTTGGGGTGGTGTGTCTGTGGGGGGCGTGTCAATGTGGGGTGGTGTCAATGTGGGGTGGTGTCAATGTGGGGGTGGTGTGTCAGTGTGGGGGGGTGTCATTGTGGGGATGTGTCAGTGTGGGGATGGTGTGTCAGTGTGGGGGTGGTGTGTCAGTGTGGGGGGGGTGTCAGTGTGGGGGGGGTGTCAGTGTGGGGGGGTGTCAGTGTGGGGGTGTCAGTGTGGGGGTGGGTGTCAGTGTGGGGGGTGTGTCAGTGTGGGGGATGTCAGTGTGGGGGGAGTGTGTCAGTGTGGGGGTGGGTCAGTGTGGGGGGGGTGTCAGTGTGGGGGTGGTTTCTCAGTATAGGGGGTGTGTCAGTGTGGGCGTGTCAATGTGGGGTGGTGTCAATGTGGGGTGGTGTCAATGTGGGGGTGGTGTGTCAGTGTGGGGGGGTGTCATTGTGGGGATGTGTCAGTGTGGGGATGGTGTGTCAGTGTGGGGGTGGTGTGTCAGTGTGGGGGGGGTGTCAGTGTGGGGGGGGTGTCAGTGTGGGGGGGGTGTCAGTGTGGGGGGGGTGTCAGTGTGGGGGTGTCAGTGTGGGGGTGGGTGTCAGTGTGGGGGGTGTGTCAGTGTGGGGGATGTCAGTGTGGGGGGAGTGTGTCAGTGTGGGGGTGGGTCAGTGTGGGGGGGGTGTCAGTGTGGGGGTGGTTTCTCAGTATAGGGGGTGTGTCAGTGTGGGGGTGTCAGTGTGGGGGGGGCGTGTCAATGTGGGGGGGTGTCAATGTGGGGGTGGTCTGTCAGTGTGGGGGGGTGTCATTGTGGGGATGTGTCAGTGTGGGGATGGTGTGTCAGTGTGGGGGTGTGTGTCAGTGTAGGGGGTGTCAGTGTGAGGGTGTGTGTCAGTGTGGGGGGGGTCAGTGTGGGGGGGTGTCAGTGTGGGGGTGGTGTGTCATTGTGGGGAGGTGTCAGTGTGGGGGTGATGTGTCAGTGTGGGGGGGTGTCAGTGTGGGGGGGTGTCAGTGTGGGTGTGGTGTGTCAGTGTGGGTGTGGTGTGTCAGTGTGGGTGTGGTGTGTCAGTGTGGGGGTGGTGTGTCAGTTTGGGGGTGGTGTGTCAGTTTGGGGGTGGTGTGTCATTGTGGGGATGTGTCAGTGTGGGGATGGTGTGTCAGTGTGGGGGTGTGTGTCAGTGTAGGGGGTGTCAGTGTGAGGGTGTGTGTCAGTGAGGGTGTGTGTCAGTGTGGGGGGGTGTCAGTGTGGGGGGGGTGTCAGTGTGGGGGGGGGTGTCAGTGTGGTGGGGGGTGTCAGTGTGGTGGGGGGTGTCAGTGTGGTGGGGGGTGTCAGTGTGGGGGGGGTGTCAGTGTGGGGGGGGTCAGTGTGGGGAGGTGTCAGTGTGGGGGTGATGTGTCAGTGTGGGGGGGGTGTCAGTGTGGGGGGGTGTGTCAGTGTGGTGGGGGTGTCAGTGTGGTGGGGATGTCAGTGTGGTGGGGATGTCAGTGTGGGGGGTGTCTGTATGGGGGTGTGTCAGTGTGCGGGTGTGTGTCAGTGTGGGGCGGTGTCAGTGTGGGGGTGTGTGTCAGTGTGGAGGTGTGTCAGTGTGGAGGTGTGTCAGTGTGGGGGTTGTCAGTGTGGAGGTGTGTCAGTGTGGAGGTGTGTCAGTGTGGAGGGTGTCAGTGTGGGGGGTGTCAGTGTGGGGGGTGTCAGTGTGGGGGGTGTCAGTGTGGGGGGTGTCAGTGTGCGGGTGTGTCAGTGTGCGGGTGTGTGTCAGTGTGGGGGGTGTCAGTGTGGGGGGGTGTCAGTGTGGGAGGGTGTGTTAGTGTGGGGCGGTGTGTTAGTGTGGGGGTGTGTGTCAGTGTGGGGGGGGTGTCAGTGTGGGGGGGTGTCAGTGTGGGGGGTGTCAGTGTGGGGGTGTGTGTCAGTGTGGGGGGTGTCAGTGTGGGGGGGGGTGTCAGTGTGGGGGGTGTCTGTATGGGGGTGTGTCAGTGTGCAGGTGTGTGTCAGTGTGGGGGGTGTCTGTTTGGGGGTGTGTCAGTGTGCGGGTGTGTTTCAGTGTGGGGCAGTGTCAGTGTGGGGCAGTGTCAGTGTGGGGCAGTGTCAGTGTGGGGGGTGTCAGTGTGGGGGGGGTGTCAGTGTGGGGGGTGTCTGTATGGGGGTGTGTCAGTGTGCAGGTGTGTGTCAGTGTGGGGGCGGTGTCAGTATGGGGGTGTGTGTCAGTGTGGGGGGTGTCAATGTGGGGGTGTGTGTCAGTGTGGGGGGTGTCAGTGTGGGGGGTGTCAGTGTGGGGGGGGTGTCAGTGTGGGGGGGGTGTCAGTGTGGGGGGGGTGTCAGTGTGGGGGGGTGTGTCAGTGTGGGGGCGGTGTCAGTGTGGGGGCGGTGTCAGTGTGGGGGGGGTGTCAGTGTGGGGGGGTGTCAGTGTGGGGGGGTGTGTTAGTATGGGTGTGTGTGTCAGTGTGGGGGGTGTCAGTGTGGGGGGTGTCAGTGTGGGGCGGTGTCAGTGTGGGGGGTGTCAGTGTGGGGGGTGTCAGTGTGGGGGGTGTCAGTGTGGGGGGTGTCAGTGTGGGGGGTGTCAGTATGGGGGTGTGTCAGTGTGGGGGCGGTGTCAGTGTGGGGGTGTGTGTCAGTGTGGGGGGTGTCAGTGTGGGGGGAGTCAGTGTGCGGGTGTGTGTCAGTGTGGGGGGGTGTCAGTGTGGGGGGGGTGTCAGTGTGGGGGGGGTGTCAGTGTGGGGGGGTGTCAGTGTGGGGGGTTGTGTTAGTGTGGGTGTGTGTGTCAGTGAGGGGGGTGTCAGTGTGGGGGGGGTGTCTGTGTGGGGGGGGTGTCAGTGTGGGGGGGGTGTCAGTGTGGGGGGGTGTCAGTGTGGGGGGGGTGTCAGTGTGGGGGGGTGTGTCAGTGTGGGGGGGGTGTCAGTGTGGGGGGGGTCAGTGTGGGGGGGTGTGTCAGTGTGGGGGGTGTCAGTGTGGGGGGTGTCAGTGTGGGGGGTGTCAGTGTGGGGGTGTGTGTCAGTGTGGGGGGTGTCAATGTGTGGATGTGTGTCAGTGTGGGGGGCGTGTCAGTGTGGGGTGGCGTGTGAGTGGGGGGCGTGAGAGTGGGGGGCGTGAGAGTGGGGGGGCGTGTCAGTGGGGGGGCGTGAGAGTGGGGGGGGCGTGAGAGTGGGGGGGCATGTCAGTGGGGGGGCATGTCAGTGGGGGGGCGTGTCAGTTGGGGGGCGGTGTCAGTGTGGGGGGGCGTGTCAGTGTGGGGGGGTGGGTGTCAGAGCGGGATGGGTGTCAGTACGGGGGGGGTGTCAGTACGGGGGGGGTGTCAGTGCAAGTGGGGTGTCAGTGTGGGGGGGCGTCAGTGTGGGGGTGTGTGTCAGTGTGCGGGGGGTTGTCAGTGTGGGGGGTGTCAGTGCGGGGGGTTGTCAGTGCGGGGGGTTGTCAGTGTGGGATGTGTGTGTCAGTGTGGGTGGGGTGTCTCTGTGTGGGGTGTCTCTGTGGGGAGTGTGTCAGTGTGGGGGTGTGTCAGTGTGGGGGTGTGTCAGTGTGGATGGGAGTGTCAGTGTGGGGTGTCTCAGTGTGGGGTGTCTCAGTGTGGGGTGTCTCAGTGTGGGGTGTCTCAGTGTGGGGTGTCTCAGTGTGGGGTGTCTCAGTGTGGGGTGTCTCAGTGTGGGGTGTCTCAGTGTGGGGTGTCTCAGTGTGGGGTGTCTCAGTGTGGGGTGTCTCAGTGTGGGGTGTCTCAGTGTGGGGTGTCTCTGTGTGGGGTGTGTCTGTGTGGGGTGTGTCTGTGTGGGGTGTGTCTGTGTGGGGTGTCTCTGTGTGGGGTGTCTCTGTGTGGGGTGTCTCTGTGTGGGGTGTCTCTGTGTGGGAGTGTGTCAGTGTGGGATGTGTGTGTCAGTGTGGGTGGGGTGTCTCTGTGTGGGGTGTCTCTGTGTGGGGTGTCTCTGTGTGGGAGTGTGTCAGTGTGGGGGTGTGTGTGTCGGTGTGGATGGGAGTGTCAGTGTGGGGGGGGGCATGTCAGTGGGGGGGCGTGTCAGTGGGGGGGCGTGTCAGTTTGGGGGGGCGTGTCATTGTGGGCGGCGTGTCATTGTGGGCGGCGTGTCATTGTGGGCGGCGTGTCATTGTGGGCGGCCTGTCATTGTGGGCGGCCTGTCATTGTGGGCGGCCTGTCATTGTGGGCGGCGTGTCAGTGGGGGGGGGCGTGTCAGTGGGGGGGGGCAGTGGTGGGGGGGGCAGTGGTGGGGGTGTCAGTGGGGGGGGTGTCAGTGGGGGGGGTGTCAGTGGGGGGGGTGTCAGTGGGGGGGGTGTGTCAGTGTGGGGGGTGTCAGTGTGGGGGGTGTCAGTGTGGAGGGTGTCAGTGTGGAGGGTGTCAGTGCGGAGGGTGTCAGTGTGGGGGTGTGTCAGTGTGGTGGGGGTGTCAGTGTGGTGGGGGTGTCAGTGTGGTGGGGGTGTCAGTGTGGTGGGGGTGTCAGTGTGGGTGGTGTCTGTATGGGGGTGTGTCAGTGTGCGGGTGTGTGTCAGTATGGGGTTGTGTCAGTGTGTGGGTGTGTGTCAGTGTGGATGGGATGGTGTCAGTGTGGGGGGCATATCAGTGTGGGGCGGTGTCAGTGTGGGGGTGTGTTTCAGTGTGGGGGGTGTCAGTGTGGGGGGTGTGTCAGTGTGGGGGGTGTCAGTGTGGGGGGTGTCAGTGTGGGGGGTGTGTCAGTGTGGGGGGTGTGTCAGTGTGGGGCGGTGTCAGTGTGGGGCGGTGTCAGTGTGGGGGTTGTCAGTGTGGGGGTTGTCAGTGTGGAGGGGTGTCAGTGTGGGGGGTGTCAGTGTGGGGGGTGTCAGTGTGGGGGGTGTCAGTGTGCGGGTGTGTGTCAGTGTGGGGGGTGTCAGTGTGGGGGTGTGTCAGTGTGGGGGGTGTCAGTGTGGGGGGTGTCAGTGTGGGGGGTGTCAGTGTGGGGGGTGTCAGTGTGGGGGGTGTCAGTGTGGGGGGGTGTCAGTGTGGGGCGGTGTGTTAGTGTGGGGCGGTGTGTTAGTGTGGGGGTGTGTGTCAGTGTGGGGGTGTGTGTCAGTGGGGGGGCGTGTCAGTGGGGGGGGGTGTCGGTTGGCGGGCGTGTCGGTTGGCGGGCGTGTCAGTGTGCGGGGGTGTCAGTGTGCGGGGGTGTCAGTGTGCGGGGGTGTCAGTGTGCGGGTGTGTGTCAGTGTGGGGGGGTGTCAGTGTGGGGGGGTGTCAGTGTGGGGGGCGGTGTCAGTGTGGGGGGGCGTGTCAGGGGGGGGGGCGTGTCGGGGGGGGCGTGTCAGGGGGGGCGTGTCAGGGGGGGGGCGTGTCAGGGGGAGGCGTGTCAGGGGGAGGCGTGTCAGGGGAGGCGTGTCAGGGGAGGCGTGTCAGGGGAGGCGTGTCAGGGGAGGCGTGTCAGGGGGAGGCGTGTCAGGGGGAGGCGTGTCAGGGGGGGAGGCGTGTCAGGGGGGAGGCGTGTCAGGGGGAGGCGTGTCAGGGGAGGCGTGTCAGGGGGAGGCGTGTCAGGGGGAGGCGTGTCAGGGGAGGCGTGTCAGGGGGAGGCGTGTCAGGGGGGGAGGCGTGTCAGTGGGTGAGGGCGGTGTCAGTGTGCGGGTGTGTGTCAGTGTGGGGGGTGTCAGTGTGTGGGTGTGTGTCAGTGTGGAGGTGTGTCAGTGTGGATGGGATGGTATCAGTGTGGGGGGACGTGTCAGTGTGGGGGGGGGCATGTCAGGTGTGGGGGGTGTGTCGGGTGTGTCAGTGTGGGGGGTGTGTCAGTATGGGAGTGTGTCAGTGTGGGGGTTGTCAGTATGGGGGGGTGTCAGTGTGTGGGTGTGTGTCAGTGGGGGGGCGTGTGAGTGGGGTGGCGTGTCAGTGGGGTGGCGTGTCAGTGGGGTGGCGTGTCAGTGGGGTGGCGTGTCAGTGGGGTGGCGTGTCAGTGGGGTGGCGTGTCAGTGGGGTGGCGTGTCAGTGGTGGGGGCGTGTCAGTGGTGGGGGGCGTGTCAGTGGTGGGGGCGTGTCAGTGGGGGTGCCTGTCATTGTGGGGGGGCGTGTCATTGTGGGGGGGCGTGTCATTGTGGGGGGGCGTGTCATTGTGGGGGGGGTGTGAGAGTGGGGGGGCGTGAGAGTGGGGGGGTGTCAGTGTGCGGGTGTGTGTCAGTGTGGGACGGTGTCAGTGTGCGGGTTGTCAGTGTGGGGGGGTGTGTCAGTGTGGGGGGGTGTGTCAGTGTGCGGGTGTGTGTCAGTGCGGGTGTGTGTCAGTGTGGATGGGATGGTGTCAGTGTGGGGGGCATATCAGTGTGGGGGGACGTGTCAGTGTGGGGAGGTGTCTCTGTGTCGGTGGTGTGTCAGTGTGGGGGGTTGTGTCTTTGGGCGGTGTGTCAGTGTGGGAGGTGTGTGTCAGTGTGGGAGGTGTGTCAGTGTGGGGGGGTGTTTAGTTTGGGGGGTGTTTCTGTGTGGGGGGTGTCAGTGTGGGGATGTGTGTCAGTGTGGGGGGGTTCTGTGGGTGGTGTGTCAGTTTGGGTGGTGTGTCAGTGTGGATGGTGTGTCAGTGAGAGGGGGGTGTGTTAGTGTGGGGATTGTCTCAGTGTGCGGGGGGTGTCAGTGCGGGATGTGTGTCAGTGTGTGGGGGGGGGGAGTCTCTGTGGGTGTCTTTTTCAGCGTGGGTGGTGTGTCAGTGGGTGTGTGTCTGTGTGGAGGGTGTGTCAGTGTGGGGGGTGTCAGTGTGGGGGTGGTGTGTCAGTGTGGGGGTGAGTGTCAGTGTGGGGGTGAGTGTCAGTGTGGGGGGGGTGTGTCAGTGTGGGGGGGGTGTGTCAGTGTGGGGGGGGTGTGTCAGTGTGGGGGTGTCAGTGTCAGTGTGGAGTGTGTGTCTGTGTGGGGAGCTGTCAGTGTAAGGGGGTGTGTCAGTTTGGGGTGTGTCAGTTTGGGGTGTGTCAGTTTGGGGTGTGTCAGTTTGGGGGATGTCAGTTTGGGGGATGTCAGTTTGGGGGATGTCAGTTTGGGGGGTGTCAGTTTGGGGGGTGTCAGTGTGGGATGTGCGTCAGTGCGGGGGGGGTGTCAGTGCGGGGGGGTGTCAGTGCGGGGGGGTGTCAGTGCGGGGGGGTGTCAGTGCGGGGGGGTGTCAGTGCGGGGGGGTGTCAGTGTGGGATGTGCGTCAGTGCGGGGGTGTGTCAGTGCGGGGGGTGTGTCAGTGTGGGGGTGTGTGTCAGTGTGGGGGTGTGTGTCAGTGTGGGGGTGTGTGTCAGTGTGGGGGGGCGTCAGTGTGGAGGTGTGTCAGTGTGGGTGTGTGTGTCAGTGTGGGTGTGTGTGTCAGTGTGGTGGGTATCAGTGTGGGGGGTGTCTGTATGGGGGTGTGTCAGTGTGCAGGTGTGTGTCAGAATGGGTGTGTGTCAGTGTGGGGGGGTGTGTCAGTGTGGGGGGGTGTGTCAGTGTGGGGCTGTGTCAGTGTGGGGCTGTGTCAGTGTGGGGCGGTGTCAGTGTGGGGCGGTGTCAGTGTGGGGCGGTGTCAGTGTGGGGCGGTGTCAGTGTGGGGCGGTGTCAGTGTGGGGCGGTGTCAGTGTGGGGCGGTGTCAGTGTGGGGGTATGTGTCAGTGTGGAGGGTGTCAATGTGGGGGGGTGTTTCAGTGTGGGGGTGTGTCAGTGTGGGGGGTGTCAGTGTGGGGGTGTGTGTCAGTGTGGGGGTGTGTGTCAGTGTGGGGCGGTGTCAGTGTGGGGGTATGTGTCAGTGTGGGGGGTGTCAATGTGGGGGTGTGTTTCAGTGTGGGGGGGTGTCAGTGTGGGGGGTGTCAGTGTGGGGGGTGTCAGTGTGGGGGGTGTCAGTGTGGGGGGTGCCAGTGTGGGGGTGTGTGTCAGTGTGGGACGGTGTCAGTGTGTCAGTGTGGGGGGTGTCAGTGTGGGGGGTATGTCAGTGCGGGGGTGTGTCAGTGCGGGCGTGTGTCAGTGCGGGCGTGTGTCAGTGCGGGGGTGTGTCAGTGCGGGGGGGTGTCAGTGCGGGGGGGTGTCAGTGCGGGGGGGTGTCAGTGCGGGGGGGTGTCAGTGCGGGGGGGTGTCAGTGCGGGGGGGTGTCAGTGCGGGGGGGTGTCAGTGCGGGGGGGTGTCAGTGCGGGGGGGTGTCAGTGCGGGGGGGTGTCAGTGCGGGGGGGTGTCAGTGCGGGGGGGTGTCAGTGCGGGGGGGTGTCAGTGCGGGGGGGTGTGTCAGTGCGGGGGGGTGTGTCAGTGTGGGGGTGTGTGTCAGTGTGGGGGTCTGTCAGTGTGGGGGGTGTCAGTGCGGGGGGGTGTCAGTGCGGGGGGGTGTCAGTGCGGGGGGGTGTGTCAGTGCGGGGGGGTGTGTCAGTGTGGGGGTATGTGTCAGTGTGGGGGTCTGTCAGTGTGGGGGATGTGAGTGTGGGGGGGCGTCAGTGTGGAGGTGTGTCAGTGTGGGGGTGTGTGTCAGTGTGGGGGTGTGTGTCAGTGTGGTGGGTATCAGTGTGGGGGGTGTCAGTGTGGGGGTGTCTGTATGGGGGTGTGTCAGTGTGCAGGTGTGTGTCAGAATGGGGGTGTGTCAGTGTGGGGGTGTGTCAGTGTGGGGGTGTGTCAGTGTGGGGGTGTGTCAGTGTGGGGGTGTGTCAGTGTGGGGGTGTGTGTCAGTGTGGTGGGTATCAGTGTGGGGGGTGTCAGTGTGGGGGTGTCTGTATGGGGGTGTGTCAGTGTGCAGGTGTGTGTCAGAATGGGGGTGTGTCAGTGTGGGGGTGTGTCAGTGTGGGGGTGTGTCAGTGTGGGGGTGTGTCAGTGTGGGGGTATGTGTCAGTGTGGGGGGGTGTTTCAGTGTGGGGGTGTGTCAGTGTGGGGGGTGTCAGGGTGGGGGGGTGTCAGGGTGGGTGTGTGTGTCAGTGTGGGACGGTGTCAGAGTGGGGGTGTGTGTCAGTGTGGGGGGTGTCAGTGTGGGGGGTGTCTGTATGGGGGGGTGTCAGTGTGGGGCGGTGTCAGTGTGGGGGTGTGTGTCAGTGTGGGGGGTGTCAGGGTGGGGGGGGTGTCAGTGTGGGGGTGTGTGTCAGTGTGGGACGGTGTCAGTGTGGGGGTGTGTGTCAGTGTGGGGGGTGTCAGTGTGGGGGGTGTGTCAGTGTGGGGGGTGTGTCAGTGTGGGGGTGTGTGTCAGTGTGGGGGGGGTGTCAGTGTGGGGGGGGTGTCAGTGTGGGGGGGGTGTCAGTGTGGGGGTGTGTGTCAGTGTGGGGGTATGTGTCAGTGTGGGGGGGGTGTCAGTGTGGGGGGGGGTGTCAGTGTGGGGGTGTGTGTCAGTGTGGGGGGGGTGTCAGTGTGGGGGGGGTGTCAGTGTGGGGGTGTGTGTCAGTGTGGGGGGTGTCAGTGTGGGGGGTGTGTCAGTGTGGGGCGGTGTGTCAGTGTGGGGATGTGTCAGTATGGGAGTGTGTCAGTGTGGGGGTTGTCAGTATGGGGGGGTGTCAGTGTGTGGGTGTGTGTCAGTGGGGGGGCGTGTGAGTGGGGTGGCGTGACAGTGGGGTGGCGTGACAGTGGGGGTGGCGTGTCAGTGGGGGTGGCGTGTCAGTGGGGTGGCGTGTCAGTGGGGTGGCGTGTCAGTGGGGGGGGCGTGTCAGTGGGGGGGGCGTGTCAGTGGGGGGCGTGTCAGTGGGGGGCGTGTCAGTGGGGGGCGTGTCAGTGGGGGGCGTGTCAGTGGGGGGCGTGTCAGTGGGGGGCGTGTCAGTGGGGGGCGTGTCAGTGGGGGGCGTGTCAGTGGGGGGCGTGTCAGTGGGGGGCGTGTCAGTGGGGGGCGTGTCAGTGGGGGGCGTGTCAGTGGGGGGCGTGTCAGTGGGGGGCGTGTCAGAGGGGTGCGTGTCAGAGGGGTGCGTGTCAGTGGGGGGCGTGTCAGTGTGCGGGTGTGTGTCAGTGTGGGGGGTGTCAGTATGGGGGTGTGTGTCAGTGTGGGGCAGTGTCAGTGTGGGGGTGTGTGTCAGTGTAGGCGTTGTCAGTGTGGGGGGTGTCAGTGTGGGGGGGGGTCAGTGCGGGGGCTGTCAGTGCGGAGGGTGTCAGTGTGGAGGCGTGTGTCAGTATGGGGGTGTGTCAGTATGGGGGTGTGTCAGTGTGGGGGTGTGTCAGTGTGGGGGTGTGTCAGTGTGGGGGTGTGTCAGTGTGGGGGTGTGTCAGTGTGGGGCGGTGTCAGTGTGGGGGGGTGTGTGTCAGTGTGGGGGGTGTCAGTGTGGGGGGTGTCAGTGTGGGGGTGTGTCAGTGTGGGGGTGTGTGTCAGTGTGGGGGTGTGTGTCAGTGTGGGGGTGTGTGTCAGTGTGGGGGTGTGTGTCAGTGTGGGGCGGTGTCAGTGTGGGGGGGTGTGTGTCAGTGTGGGGCGGTGTCAGTGTGGGGGTGTGTGTCAGTGTGGGGTGTGTCAGTGTGGGGGTTGTCAGTATGGGGGTTGTCAGTATGGGGGTGTGCCAGTGTGGGGCGGTGTCAATGTGGGGGTGTGTGTCAGTGTGGAGGTGTGTCAGTGTGGGGGGGTGTCAGTGTGGGGGGTGTCAGTGTAGGGGGTGTCAGTGTAGGGGGTGTCAGTGTAGGGGGTGTCAGTGTAGGGGGTGTCAGTGTAGGGGGTGTGTGTCAGTGTGGGGGGTGTCAGTGTAGGGGGTGTGTGTCAGTGTGGGGGGTGTCAGTGTGGGGGGGGTCAGTGTGGAGGGGTGTGTCAGTGTGGGGCTGTGTCAGTGTGGGGCTGTGTCAGTGTGGGGCGGTGTCAGTGTGGGGCGGTGTCAGTGTGGGGCGGTGTCAGTGTGGGGCGGTGTCAGTGTGCAGGTGTGTGTCAGTGTGCGGGTGTGTGTCAGTGTGGGGGGTGTCAGTGTGGGGGTATGTGTCAGTGTGGGGGGTGTTAGTGTGGGGGGTGTCAGTATGGGGGTGTGTCAGTGTGGGGGTATGTGTCAGTGTGGGGGGTGTTAGTGTGGGGGGTGTCAGTATGGGGGTGTGTCAGTGGGGGGGGGTGTCAGTGTGGGGGGGTGTGTCAGTGTGGGGGTGTGCCAGTGTGGGGCGGTGTCAGTGTGGGGGGGGTGTCAGTGTGGGGGGGTGTGTTAGTGTGGGGGGGTGTGTCAGTGTGGGGGTGTGTGTCAGTGTGGGGGGGTGTCAGTGTGGGGGGGTGTCAGTGTGGGGGTGTGTGTCAGTGTGGGGGTGTGTGTCAGTGTGGGGGGTGTTAGTGTGGGGGGTGTGTCAGTGTGGGGGGGCCAGTGTGGGGCGGTGTCAGTGTGGGGCGGTGTCAGTGTGGGGGTGTGTGTCTGTGTGGGGGGGCATGTCAGTGTGGGGGGGCATGTCAGTGTGGGGGGGCATGTCAGTGTGGGGGGGCATGTCAGAGCGGGGTGGGTGTCAGTACGGGCGGGGTGTCAGTACGGGGGGGATGTCAGTGCAAGGGGGCTGTCAGTGTGGGGGATGAGTGTGGGGGGGCGTCAGTGTGGGGGTGTGTGTCAGTGTCAGTGTGCGGGTGTGTATCAGTGTGTGGGGTGTCAGTGCGGGGGGTTGTCAGTGTGGGATGTGTGAGTCAGTGTGGGTGGGGTGTCTCTGTGTGGGGTGTCTCTGTGTGGGAGTGTCTCTGTGTGGGGTGTCTCTGTGTGGGAGTGTGTCAGTGTGGGGGTGTGTCAGTGTGGATGGGGGTGTCTGTGTGTGGGGGATGGTGTCAGTGTGGGGGGGGGCATGTCAGTGTGGGGGGGGCATGTCAGTGTGGGGGGGGGGCATGTCAGTGGGCGGGGGGCGTGTCAGTGGTGGGGGGCGTGTCATTGCGGGGGGGGCGTGTCAGTGTGGGGGGGCGTGTCAGTGTGGGGGGGCGTGTCAGTGTGGGGGGGCGTGTCAGTGTGGGGGGGCGTGTCAGTGTGGGGGGGCGTGTCAGTGGTGGGGGGCGTGTCAGTGGTGGGGGGGGCATGTCAGTGTGGGGGGGCATGTCAGAGCGGGGTGGGTGTCAGTACGGGGGGGGTGTCAGTACGGGGGGGATGTCAGTGCAAGGGGGCTGTCAGTGTGGGGGATGAGTGTGGGGGATGAGTGTGGGGGGGCGTCAGTGTGGGGGTGTGTGTCAGTGTCAGTGTGCGGGTGTGTATCAGTGTGTGGGGTGTCAGTGCGGGGGGTTGTCAGTGTGGGATGTGTGAGTCATTGTGGGTGGGGTGTCTCTGTGTGGGGTGTCTCTGTGTGGGGTGTCTCTGTGTGGGAGTGTGTCAGTGTGGGGGTGTGTCAGTGTGGGGGTGTGTCAGTGTGGATGGGGGTGTCTGTGTGTGGGGGATGGTGTCAGTGTGGGGGGGGGCATGTCAGTGTGGGGGGGGCATGTCAGTGGGCGGGGGGGCATGTCAGTGGGCGGGGGGCGTGTCAGTGGTGGGGGGCGTGTCATTGTGGGTGGGCGTGTCATTGTGGGGGGGGCGTGTCAGTGGTGGGGGGCGTGTCAGTGGTGGGGGGGGCGTGTCAGTGTGCGGGTGTGTGTCAGTGTGGGGGGTGTCCGTGTGGGGGGGGTGTCCGTGTGGGGGGGGTGTCAGTGTGGGGGTGTGTCAGTGTGGGGGGGTGTGTCAGTGTGGGGGTTGTCAGTATGGGGGTGTGTCAGTGTGTGGGTGTGTGTCAGTGTGGATGGGATGGTGTCAGTGGGCGGGGCGTGTCAGTGGTGGGGGGGCGTGTCAGTGGGGGGGACGTGTCAGTGGGGGAGGGCGGTGTCAGTGTGCGGGTGTGTGTCAGTGTGGGGGGTGTCCGTGTGGGGGGTGTGTGTCAGTATGGGGGGTGTCCGTGTGGGGGGTGTGTGTCAGTGTGGGGTGTGTCAGTGTGGGGGTGTGTCAGTGTGGGGGTGTGTGTCAGTGTGGGGGGTGTCCGTGTGGGGGGGTGTGTGTCAGTGTGGGGGGTGTGTCAGTGTGGGGGTGTGTCAGTGTGGGGGTGTGTGTCAGTGCGGGGGTGTGTGTCAGTGCGGGGGTGTGTGTCAGTGTGGGGGGGTGTCAGTGTGGGGGTGTGTGTCAGTGTGGGGGTGTGTCAGTGTGTGGGTGTGTGTCAGTGTGGATGGGATGGTGTCAGTGTGGGGGGCATATCAGTGTGGGGGGACGTGTCAGTGTGGGAGGGCGTGTCAGTGTGGGGGGGCATGTCAGTGTGGGGGGGCGTGTCAGTGTGGGGGGGCATGTCAGTGTGTGGGGGGCATGTCAGTGTGGGGGGGCGTGTCAGTGTGGGGGGGCATGTCAGTGTGTGGGGGGCATGTCAGTGTGTGGGGGGCATGTCAGTGTGGGGGGGCGTGTCAGTGGGGGTGTGTGTCAGTTTGGGTGGGGTGTCACTGTGTGGGAGTGTGTCGGTGTGGATGGGAGTGTCAGTGTGGGGTGGTGTCTGTGTGTGTGGCATGGTGTCAGTGTGGGGGGGGCATGTCAGTGTGGGGGGGGCATGTCAGTGGGCGGGGGGGCGTGTCAGTGGGGGGGCGTGTCAGTGGGGGGGGCGTGTCATAGTGGGGGGCGTGTCATTGTGGGGGGCCTGTCATTGTGGGGGGCCTGTCATTGTGGGGGGCCTGTCATTGTGGGGGGGCGTGTCAGTGGGGGAGGGTGGTGTCAGTGTGCGGGTGTGTGTCAGTGTGGGGGGTGTCCGTGTGGGGGGGGGTGTCAGTGTGCGGGTGTGTGTCAGTGTGTGGGTGGGTGTCAGTGTGGGGGTGTGTCAGTGTGGGGGTGTGTGTCAGTGTGGGGGGTGTGTGTCAGTGTGGGGGTGTGTGTCAGTGTGGGGGGTGTGTGTCAGTGTGGGGGTGTGTGTCAGTGTGGGGGTGTGTGTCAGTGTGGGGCGAAGTCAGTGTGCGGGTGTGTGTCAGTGTGGGGGGTGTCAGTATGGGGGTGTGTCAGTGTGGGGGTTGTCAGTATGGGGGTGTGTCAGTGTGTGGGTTTGTGTCAGTGTGGATGGGATGGTGTCAGTGTGGGGGGGCATGTCAGTGTGGGGGTGGCATGTCAGTGTGGGGGTGGCATGTCAGTGTGGGGGGGCGTGTCAGTGGGGGGGGCGTGTCAGTGGGGGGGGCGTGTCAGTGGGGGGGGCGTGTCAGTGGGGGGGGCGTGTCAGTGGGGGGGGCGTGTCAGTGGGGGGGGCGTGTCAGGGGGGGGCGTGTCAGTGGGGGGGGCGTGTCAGTGGGGGGGGCGTGTCAGTGGGGGGGGCGTGTCAGTGGGGGGGCGTGTCAGTGGGGGGGGCGTGTCAGTGGGGGGCGGTGTCAGTGTGCGGGCGTGTGTCAGTGTGGGGGGTGTCAGTGTGGGGGGGTGTCAGTGTGTGGATGTGTGTCAGTGTGGATGGGATGGTGTCAGTGTGGGGGGACGTGTCAGTGTGGGGGGGCGTGTCAGTGTGGGGGGCATGTCAGTGTGGGGGCGTGTCAGTGGGGGGGGCGTTTCAGTGGGGCGGGCGTGTCAGTGAGGGGGCGTGTCACTGTGGGGGCGAGTCAGTGGGGGGACGTTACAGTGGGGGGGGCGTTTCAGTGGGGGGGCGTGTCAGTGGGGCGGGCGTGTCAGTGAGGGGGCGTGTCACTGTGGGGGCGAGTCAGTGGGGGGACGTTACAGTGGGGGGGGCGTTTCAGTGGGGGGGGCGTTTCAGTGGGGGGGCGTGTCAGTGGGGGGGGCGTGTCAGTGGGGGGGGACGTGTCAGTGGGGGGGACGTGTCAGTGGGGGGGGACGTGTCAGTGGGGGGGCGTGTCAGTGGGGGGGGACGTGTCAGTGGGGGGGGACGTGTCATTGTGGGGGGCCTGTCATTGTGGGGGGCCTGTCATTGTGGGGAGGGCGGTGTCAGTGTGCGGGGTGTCAGTGTGGGGGGGCGTGTCAGTGTGCGGGTGTGTGTCAGTGTGTGGATGGGATGGTGTCAGTGTGGGGGGCATATCAGTGTGGGGGGGGCGTGTCAGTGTGGGCGGGGCGTGTCAGTGTGGGCGGGGCGTGTCAGTGTGGGGGGGCGTGTCAGTGTGGGGGGGGCGTGTCAGTGTGGGGGGGCGTGTCAGTGTGGGGGGGCGTGTCAGTGGGGGGGGGCGTGTCAGTGGGGGGGGCGTGTCAGTGGGGGGGTGTGTCAGTGGGGGGGCGTGTCAGTGGGGGGGCGTGTCAGTGGGGGGGCGTGTCAGTGGGGGGGCGTGAGAGTGGGGGGGGTGTGAGAGTGGGGGGGACGTGTCATTGTGGGGGGCCTGTCATTGTGGGGGGGGCGTGTCAGTGGGGAGGGCGTGTCAGTGGGGGAGGGCGGTGTCAGTGTGGGGTGGGTGCCAGTGTGTGGGTGTGTGTCAGTGTTGATGGGATGGTGCCAGTGTGGGGGGCATATCAGTGTGGGGGGGCGTGTCAGAGTGGGGGGGTGTCTCTGTGTCGGTGGTGTGTCAGTGTGGGGGTGTGTGTCAGTGTGGGAGGTGTGTCAGTGATAGGGGGGTGTGTTAGTGTGGGGATTGTCTCAGTGTGCGGGGGGTGTCAGTGCGGGATGTGTGTCAGTGTGGGGGGGGGGAGTCTCTGTGGTTGTCTTTTTCAGCGTGGGTGGTGTGTCAGTGGGTGTGTGTCAGTGTGGGGAGTGTCAGTGTGGGGGGTGTCAGTGTGGGGGGTGAGTGTCAGTGTGGGGGGTGTGTCAGTGTCAGTGTGGAGTGTGTGTCTGTGTGGGGGGCTGTCAGTGTGGGGGGCTGTCAGTGTGGGGGGTGTCAGTGCGGGGGGGGTGTCAGTGCAGGGGGGGTGTCAGTGCGGGGGGGTGTCAGTGCGGGGGGGTGTCAGTGCGGGGGGGTGTCAGTGCGGGGGGGGGTGTCAGTGCGGGGGGGGTGTCAGTGCGGGGGGTGTCAGTGCGGGGGGGGGTGTCAGTGCGGGGGTGTGTGTCAGTGCGGGGGTGTGTGTCAGTGTGGTGGGTATCAGTGTGGGGGGTGTCAGTGTGGGGTGTGTGCTGCAGTGTGGGGTGTGTGCTGCAGTGTGGGGGGGTTTCAGTGTGGGTGTGTGTGTCAGTGTGGGGTGTGTGTCAGTGTTGGGGTGTCTCAGTGTGGGGTGGTGTCAGTGGGGGGGAGTGTCAGTTTGGGGGGGGTGTGTCAGTGTGGATGGGAGTGTCAGTGTGGGGTGGTGTCCCTGTGTGTGGGATGGTGTCAGTGTGGGGGGGCATGTCAGCATGGGGGACGTGTCATTGTGGGGGGCGTGTCAGTAGGGGTGGTGTGTCAGTGTGGGGGGGGCATGACAGTGGGGGGAGGCGTGTCAGTATAGGGGGTGTGTTAGTTTGGGGGGTGTCTCTGTGTGGGGGGTGTGTCAGTGTGGTGGGTGTGTTTCAGTGTGGGAGGTGTCAGTGTGGGGATGTGTGTCATTGTCGGGGGGGTTCTGTGGGTGGTGTGTCAGTGTGGGGTGTGTGTCAGTGAGGGGGGGTGTTAGTGTGGGGGTTGTCTCAGTGTGCGGGGGGTGTCAGTGCGGGGGGATGTCAGTATGGGGGGTGTCTCTGTGTGGGGGGTGTCTCTGTGTGGGGGGGGTTTCAGTGTGGGGGGGGTGTCAGTGTGGGGGGGGGGGGTGTCAGTGTGGGGGGCGTCAGTGCGGGGATGTGTGTCAGTGTGGGGGGGGGGAGTCTCTATGGGTGGTTTCTTCAGTGTGGGTGGTGTGTCAGTGTGGGGGTGTGTGTCAGTGTGGCGGTGTGTGTCAGTGTGGGGGTGTGTGTCTGTATAGGGGGCTGTCAGTGTGAGAGTGTGTGTCAGTGTGGGGAGGTGTCAGTGTGGGGGGGTGTCAGTGTGGGGGGGTGTCAGTGTGGAGGGGTGTCAGTGTGGGGGGGTGTCAGTGTGGGGGGGTGTCAGTGTGGGTGGTGTGTTAGTGTGGGGTGTGTGTCAGTGAGAGGGGTGTGTGTTAGTGTGGGGGTTGTCTCAGTGTGGTGGGGTTGTCTCAGTGTGCGGGGGGTGTCAGTGGGGGGGGGTGTCAGTGGGGGGGGGTGTCAGTGGGGGTGGGTGTCTCTGTGTGGGTGGTGTCTCTGTGTGGGAGTGTGTGTCAGTGTGGGGGTGTGTCTCTGGGCGGTGTGTCAGTTTGGGGCTGTGTGTCAGTGCGGGAGGGTGTCAGTGCGGGAGGGCGGGTCAGTGTGGGGGGTGTATCTGTGTGGGGGGCGTGTCAGTGTGGGGGCTGTCTCTGTGTGATGGGTGTGTCAGTGCACGGGTGTGTGTAGTGTGGGGGGAGTGTGTCAGTGTGGGGGGGTGTCAGTGTGGGGGCGTGTCTCTGTGTGATGGGTGTGTCAGTGCGCGGGTGTGTGTCAGTGTGGGGGGAGTGTGTCAGTGTGGGGGGAGTGTGTCAGTGTGGGGGGGGTGTCAGTGTGGGGGTGATTTCTCAGTGTAGGGGGTGTGTCAGTGTGGGGGGGTGACAGTATGGGGTGGTGTCAATGTGGGGGTGGTGTCAGTGTGGGAGGTGTCAGTGTGGGGTGGCGTGTCAGTGTGTGGGCGTGTCTCTGTATGATGGGTGTGTCAGTGTGGGGGGAGTGTGTCAGTGTGGGGGGAGTGTGTCAGTGTGGGGGGAGTGTGTCAGTGTGGGGGGGTGTCAGTGTGGGGGGAGTGTGTCAGTGTGGGGGGGGCATGTCAGTGTGGGAGGTGTCAGTGTGGGGTGGCGTGTCAGTGTGGGGGCGTGTCTCTGTGTGATGGGTGTGTCAGTGTGGGGGGAGTGTGTCAGTGTGGCGGAAGTGTGTCAGTGCAGGCGTGTCAGTTTGGGGGCGTGTCTCTGTGTGGGGGCGTATCTCTGTGGAGGCGCGTGTCTCTGTGGGGGGGGTGTCAGTGTGGGGGGGTGTCAGTGTGGGGGGAGTGTGTCAGTGTTGGGGTGGTGTGTCAGTGTGAGGAGATGTCAGTGTGGGGGTGGTGTGTCATTGTGGGGAGGTGTCAGTGTGGGGGTGGTGTGTCAGTGTGGGGGTGGTGTGTCAGTGTGGGGGTGCGTCAGTGTGGTGGGGAGTGTGTCAGTGTTGGGGTGGTGTGTCAGTGTGGGGGGGTGTCAGTGTGGGGGGAGTGTGTCAGTGTGGGGGATGTCAGTGTGGGGATGGTGTGTCAGTGTTGGGGTGGTGTGTCAGTGTGGGGGGGTGTCAGTGTGGGGGTGTCAGTGTGGGGGTGTCAGTGTGGGGGTGTCAGTGTGGGGGGAGTGTGTCAGTGTGGGGGGTGTCAGTGTGGGGATGGTGTGTCAGTGTTGGGGTGGTGTGTCAGTGTGGGGGGGGTGTCAGTGTGGGGGTGTCAGTGTGGGGGTGTCAGTGTGGGGGTGTCAGTGTGGGGGTGGGTGTCAGTGTGGGGGGTGTGTCAGTGTGGGGGGGGTGTCAGTGTGGGGGTGGTTTCTCAGTGTAGGGGGTGTGTCAGTGTGGGGGTGTCAGTGTGGGGGTGGTGTGTCTGTGGGGGGGGCGTGTCAATGTGGGGGGATGTCAATGTGGGGTGGTGTCAATGTGGGGGTGGTGTGTCAGTGTGGGGGGGTGTCATTGTGGGGATGTGTCAGTGTGGGGATGGTGTGTCAGTGTGGGGGTGTGTGTCAGTGTAGGGGTGTCAGTGTGAGGGGGTGTGTCAGTGAGGGGGGGTGTCAGTGTGGGGGGTGTCAGTGTGGGGGGGTGTCAGTGTGGGGGGGGTGTCAGTGTGGGGGGGGGTGTCAGTGTGGGGGGGGGTGTCAGTGTGGGGGGGGTGTCAGTGTGGGGGGTGTCAGTGTGGGGATGGTGTGTCAGTGTGGGGGTGGTGTGTCATTGTGGGGAGGTGTCAGTGTGGGGGTGATGTGTCAGTGTGGGGGGGTGTCAGTGTGGGGGTGGTGTGTCAGTGTGGGGGTGGTGTGTCAGTGTGGGGGTGTGTCAGTGTGGGGGTGGTGTGTCAGTGTGGGGGAGGTGTGTCAGTGTGGGGGAGGGGTGTCAGTGTGGGGGAGGTGTCAGTGTGGGGGGTGTCAGTGTGGATGGGATGGTGTCAGTGTGGGAGGGCGTGTCAGTGTGGGGGGGCGTGTCAGTGTGGGGGGGCGTGTCAGTGTGGGGGGCGTGTCAGTGTGGGGGGGCGTGTCAGTGTGGGGGGGCGTGTCAGTGGGGGGGTCAGTGTGGGGGGGGTGTCAGTGTGGGGGTGTGTGTCAGTGTGGGGGTGTGTGTCAGTGTGGGGGTGTGTGTCAGTGTGGGGCGGTGTCAGTGTGGGGCGGTGTCAGTGTGGGGCGGTGTCAGTGTGGGGGTGTGTGTCAGTGTGGGGGGTGTCAGTGTGGGGGGTGTCAGTGTGGGGGGTGTCAGTGCGGGGTGTTGTCAGTGGGGGGTGTTGTCAGTGGGGGGTGTCGTCAGTGGGGGGGACGTGTCAGTGTGGGGGGTGTGTCAGTGTGGTGGGGGTGTCAGTGTGGGAGGGTGTCAGTGTGGGGGGGTGTCAGTGTGGGGGTTGTATCAGTTTGAGGGGTGTCAGTGTGGGGGGTGTCAGTGTGGGGGGTGTCAGTGTGGGGGGGAGCGTCAGTGTGGGGGATGTCAGTGTGGGGGTTGTATCAGTTTGAGGGGTGTCAGTGTGGGGGGTGTCAGTGTGGGGGGGTGTCAGTGTGGGGGGGTGTCAGTGTGGGGGGGTGTCAGTGTGGGGGTTGTCCGTGTGGGGGGGGTGTCAGTGAGAGGGAGGTGTGTTAGTGTGGGGGTTGTCTCAGTGTGGGGGGGTTGTCTCAGTGTGCGGGGGGTGTCAGTGAGGGGGGTGTCAGTGCGTGGTGGTGTGTCAGTATGGGGGGGTGTTAGTTTGGGGGGTGTTTCTGTGTGGGGGGGGTGTCAGTGTGGCGGAAGTGTGTCAGTGCGGGCGTGTCAGTATGGGGGCGTGTCTCTGTGTGGGGGCGTATCTCTGTGGAGGCGCGTGTCTCTGTGGGGGGTGTGTCAGTGTGGGGGGAGTGTGTCAGTGTTGGGGTGGTGTGTCAGTGTGAGGAGATGTCAGTGTGGGGGTGGTGTGTCATTGTGGGGAGGTGTCAGTGTGGGGGTGGTGTGTCAGTGTGGGGGTGGTGTGTCAGTGTGGGGGTGCGTCAGTGTGGTGGGGAGTGTGTCAGCGTTGGGGTGGTGTGTCAGTGTGGGGGGGTGTCAGTGTGGGGGGAGTGTGTCAGTGTGGGGATGGTGGGGAGTGTGTCAGCGTTGGGGTGGTGTGTCAGTGTGGGGGGGGTGTCAGTGTGGGGGGGGCGTCAGTGTGGGGGTGGGTGTCAGTGTGGGGGGTGTGTCAGTGTGGGGGGTGTGTCAGTGTGGGGGGGTGTCAGTGTGGGGGGAGTGTGTCAGTGTGGGGGTGGGTCAGTGTGGGGGGTGTGTCAGTGTGGGGGTGGTTTCTCAGTGTAGAGGGTGTGTCAGTGTTGGGGTGGTGTGTCTGTGGGGGGCGTGTCAATGTGGGGTGGTGTCAATGTGGGGTGGTGTCAATGTGGGGGTGGTGTGTCAGTGTGGGGGGGTGTCATTGTGGGGATGTGTCAGTGTGGGGATGGTGTGTCAGTGTGGGGGTGGTGTGTCAGTGTGGGGGGGGTGTCAGTGTGGGGGGGGTGTCAGTGTGGGGGGTGTGTCAGTGTGGGGGTGGTTTCTCAGTGTAGAGGGTGTGTCAGTGTTGGGGTGGTGTGTCTGTGGGGGGCGTGTCAATGTGGGGTGGTGTCAATGTGGGGTGGTGTCAATGTGGGGGTGGTGTGTCAGTGTGGGGGGGTGTCATTGTGGGGATGTGTCAGTGTGGGGATGGTGTGTCAGTGTGGGGGTGGTGTGTCAGTGTGGGGGGGGTGTCAGTGTGGGGGGGGTGTCAGTGTGGGGGGGGTGTCAGTGTGGGGGTGTCAGTGTGGGGGTGGGTGTCAGTGTGGGGGGTGTGTCAGTGTGGGGGATGTCAGTGTGGGGGGAGTGTGTCAGTGTGGGGGTGGGTCAGTGTGGGGGGGGTGTCAGTGTGGGGGTGGTTTCTCAGTATAGGGGGTGTGTCAGTGTGGGCGTGTCAATGTGGGGTGGTGTCAATGTGGGGTGGTGTCAATGTGGGGTGGTGTCAATGTGGGGGTGGTGTGTCAGTGTGGGGGGGTGTCATTGTGGGGATGTGTCAGTGTGGGGATGGTGTGTCAGTGTGGGGGTGGTGTGTCAGTGTGGGGGGGGTGTCAGTGTGGGGGGGGTGTCAGTGTGGGGGGGGTGTCAGTGTGGGGGTGTCAGTGTGGGGGTGTCAGTGTGGGGGTGGGTGTCAGTGTGGGGGGTGTGTCAGTGTGGGGGATGTCAGTGTGGGGGGAGTGTGTCAGTGTGGGGGTGGGTCAGTGTGGGGGGGGTGTCAGTGTGGGGGTGGTTTCTCAGTATAGGGGGTGTGTCAGTGTGGGGGTGTCAGTGTGGGGGGGCGTGTCAATGTGGGGGGGTGTCAATGTGGGGGTGGTCTGTCAGTGTGGGGGGGTGTCATTGTGGGGATGTGTCAGTGTGGGGATGGTGTGTCAGTGTGGGGGTGTGTGTCAGTGTAGGGGGTGTCAGTGTGAGGGTGTGTGTCAGTGTGGGGGGGGTCAGTGTGGGGGGGTGTCAGTGTGGGGGTGGTGTGTCATTGTGGGGAGGTGTCAGTGTGGGGGTGATGTGTCAGTATGGGGGGGTGTCAGTGTGGGGGGGTGTCAGTGTGGGTGTGGTGTGTCAGTGTGGGGGTGGTGTGTCAGTGTGGGGGTGGTGTGTCAGTTTGGGGGTGGTGTGTCAGTTTGGGGGTGGTGTGTCATTGTGGGGATGTGTCAGTGTGGGGATGGTGTGTCAGTGTGGGGGTGTGTGTCAGTGTAGGGGGTGTCAGTGTGAGGGTGTGTGTCAGTGAGGGTGGGTGTCAGTGTGGGGGGGTGTCAGTGTGGGGGGGGTGTCAGTGTGGTGGGGGGTGTCAGTGTGGTGGGGGGTGTCAGTGTGGGGGGGGTGTCAGTGTGGGGGGGGTCAGTGTGGGGAGGTGTCAGTGTGGGGGTGATGTGTCAGTGTGGGGGGGGTGTCAGTGTGGGGGGGTGTCAGTGTGGGGGGGTGTCAGTGTGGGGGGGTGTCAGTGTGGGTGTGGTGTATCAGTGTGGGTGTGGTGTGTCAGTGTGGGGGTGGTGTGTCATTGTGGGGATGTGTCAGTGTGGGGATGGTGTGTCAGTGTGGGGGTGTGTGTCAGTGTAGGGGGTGTCAGTGTGGGGGGGTGTCAGTGTGGGGGGGGTGTCAGTGTGGGGGGGTGTCAGTGTGGGGGGGGGTGTCAGTGTGGGGGGGGTCAGTGTGGGGGGCTGTCAGTGTGGGGGGGGTGTTAGTGTGGGGTGTGTGTCAGTGAGAGGGGTGTGTGTTAGTGTGGGGGTTGTCTCAGTGTGCGGGGGGTGTCAGTGGGGGGGGGTGTCAGTGGGGGTGGGTGTCTCTGTGTGGGTGGTGTCTCTGTGTGGGAGTGTGTGTCAGTGTGGGGGTGTGTCTCTGGGCGGTGTGTCAGTTTGGGGCTGTGTGTCAGTGCGGGAGGGTGTCAGTGCGGGAGGGCGGGTCAGTGTGGGGGGTGTATCTGTGTGGGGGGCGTGTCAGTGTGGGGGCTGTCTCTGTGTGATGGGTGTGTCAGTGCACGGGTGTGTAGTGTGGGGGGAGTGTGTCAGTGTGGGGGGGTGTCAGTGTGGGGGCGTGTCTCTGTGTGATGGGTGTGTCAGTGCGCGGGTGTGTGTCAGTGTGGGGGGAGTGTGTCAGTGTGGGGGGAGTGTGTCAGTGTGGGGGGGGTGTCAGTGTGGGGGTGATTTCTCAGTGTGGGGGGGTGACAGTATGGGGGGGTGTCAGTGTGGGGGGGTGTCAGTGTGGGGGTGTCAGTGTGGGGGTGGTGTGTCTGCGGGGGGGTGTCAGTGTGGGGAGTGTGTCAGTGTGGGGGGGTGTCACTGTGGGGGTGGTGTCAGTGTGGGAGGTGTCAGTGTGGGGTGGCGTGTCAGTGTGTGGGCGTGTCTCTGTATGATGGGTGTGTCAGTGTGGGGGGAGTGTGTCAGTGTGGCGGAAGTGTGTCAGTGTGGGGGGGTGTCAGTGTGGAGGGAGTGTGTCAGTGTGGGGGGGGCATGTCAGTGTGGGAGGTGTCAGTGTGGGGTGGCGTGTCAGTGTGGGGGCGTGTCTCTGTGTGATGGGTGTGTCAGTGTGGGGGGAGTGTGTCAGTGTGGCGGAAGTGTGTCAGTGCAGGCGTGTCAGTTTGGGGGCGTGTCTCTGTGTGGGGGCGTATCTCTGTGGAGGCGCGTGTCTCTGTGGGGGGTGTGTCAGTGTGGGGGGGTGTCAGTGTGGGGGGAGTGTGTCAGTGTTGGGGTGGTGTGTCAGTGTGAGGAGATGTCAGTGTGGGGGTGGTGTGTCATTGTGGGGAGGTGTCAGTGTGGGGGTGGTGTGTCAGTGTGGGGGTGCGTCAGTGTGGTGGGGAGTGTGTCAGTGTTGGGGTGGTGTGTCAGTGTGGGGGGGTGTCAGTGTGGGGGGAGTGTGTCAGTGTGGGGGATGTCAGTGTGGGGATGGTGTGTCAGTGTTGGGGTGGTGTGTCAGTGTGGGGGGGGTGTCAGTGTGGGGGTGTCAGTGTGGGGGTGTCAGTGTGGGGGTGTCAGTGTGGGGGTGGGTGTCAGTGTGGGGGTGGGTGTCAGTGTAGGGGGTGTCAGTGTGGGGGTGTCAGTGTGGGGGTGTCAGTGTGGGGGTGTCAGTGTGGGGGGGTGTCAGTGTGGGTGTGGTGTGTCAGTGTGGGGGTGGTGTGTCAGTTTGGGGGTGGTGTGTCATTGTGGGGATGTGTCAGTGTGGGGATGGTGTGTCAGTGTGGGGGTGTGTGTCAGTGTAGGGGGTGTCAGTGTGGGGGGGGTGTCAGTGTGGGGGGGGTGTCAGTGTGGGGGGGGTGTCAGTGTGGGGGGGTGTCAGTGTGGGGGGGTGTCAGTGTGGGGGGGTGTCAGTGTGGGTGTGGTGTGTCAGTGTGGGGGTGGTGTGTCAGTTTGGGGGTGGTGTGTCAGTGTGGGGGGGTGTCAGTGTGGGGGTGGTGTGTCAGTGTGGGGGCGGTGTGTCAGTGTGGGGGAGGTGTGTCAGTGTGGGGGAGGTGTCAGTGTGGAGGTGGTGTGTCAGTGTGGGAGGGTGTCAGTGTGGGGGGTGTCAGTGTGGGGGGGGTGTCAGTGTGGGGGGTGTGTCAGTGTGGTGGGGGTGTGTCAGTGTGGTGGGGGTGTGTCAGTGTGGGGGGTGTGTCAGTGTGGTGGGGGTGTCAGTGTGGTGGGGGTGTCAGTGTGGTGGGGGTGTCAGTGTGGGGGGTGTGTCAGTGTGGTGGGGGTGTCAGTGTGGTGGGGGTGTCAATGTGGTGGGGGTGTCAATGTGGTGGGGGTGTCAGTGTGGTGGGGGTGTGTCAGTGTGGTGGGGGTGTGTCAGTGTGGTGGGGGTGTGTCAGTGTGGGGGGTGTCAGTGAGTGGGGGAGCGTCAGTGTGGGGGATGTATCAGTTTGAGGGGTGTCAGTGTGGGGGGGGACAGTGTGGGGGGGGACAGTGTGGGGGGGGACAGTGTGGGGGGGTCAGTATGGGGGGGTGTCAGTGTGGGGGGGTGTCAGTGTGGGGGGGTGTCAGTGTGGGGGGGTGTCAGTGAGAGGGAGGTGTGTTAGTGTGGGGGTTGTCTCAGTGTGGGGGGGTTGTCTCAGTGTGCGGGGGGTGTCAGTGAGGGGGGTGTCAGTGCGGGGTGGGGTGTCAGTATGGGGGGGGTGTTAGTTTGGGGGGTGTCTCTGTGTGGGCGGGGTGTCAGTGTGAGGGTTGTCTGAGTGTGGGGGGGTGTCGGTGTGGGGGATGTGTCTGTGTGATGGGTGTGTCAGTGTGGGGGGGCATGTCAGTGTGGGAGGTGTCAGTGTGGGGGGGGTGTCAGTTTGGGGGGTGTCTCTGTGTGGGGGGGTGTCAGTGTGGGGGTGGTCAGTGTGGGTGGGGGTCAGTGTGGGGGGGGTCAGTGTGGGGGGGGTCAGTGTGGGGGGGGTCAGTGTGGGGGGGTCAGTGTGGGGGGGTGTCAGTGTGGGGGGAGTGTGTCAGTGTGGGGGTGGGTCAGTGTGGGGGGGGTGTCAGTGTGGGGGTGGTTTCTCAGTATAGGGGGTGTGTCAGTGTGGGGGTGGTTTCTCAGTATAGGGGGTGTGTCAGTGTGGGGGTGGTGTGTCTGTGGGGGGCGTGTCAATGTGGGGGGGTGTCAATGTGGGGGTGGTCTGTCAGTGTGGGGGGGTGTCATTGTGGGGATGTGTCAGTGTGGGGATGGTGTGTCAGTGTGGGGGTGTGTGTCAGTGTGGGGGTGTGTGTCAGTGTAGGGGGTGTCAGTGTGAGGGTGGGTGTCAGTGTGGGGGGGGTGTCAGTGTGGGGGGGTGTCAGTGTGGGGGGGGTGTCAGTGTGGGGGGGGGTGTCAGTGTGGGGGGGGTGTCAGTGTGGGGGGGGTCAGTGTGGGGGGGTGTCAGTGTGGGGGGGTGTCAGTGTGGGGGTGGTGTGTCATTGTGGGGAGGTGTCAGTGTGGGGGTGATGTGTCAGTGTGGGGGGGTGTCAGTGTGGGGGTGATGTGTCAGTGTGGGGGGGTGTCAGTGTGGGGGGGTGTCAGTGTGGGTGTGGTGTGTCAGTGTGGGGGTGGTGTGTCAGTGTGGGGGGGGTGTCAGTGTGGGGGGGGTCAGTGTGGGGGGGGTGTCAGTGTGGGGGGGGTCAGTGTGGGGGGGTGTCAGTGTGGGGGTGGTGTGTCATTGTGGGGAGGTGTCAGTGTGGGGGTGATGTGTCAGTGTGGGGGGGTGTCAGTGTGGGGGTGATGTGTCAGTGTGGGGGGGTGTCAGTGTGGGTGTGGTGTGTCAGTGTGGGGGTGGTGTGTCAGTGTGGGGGCGGTGTGTCAGTGTGGGGGGGTGTCAGTGTGGGGGTGGTGTGTCAGTGTGGGGGCGGTGTGTCAGTGTGGGGGAGGTGTGTCAGTGTGGGGGAGGTGTGTCAGTGTGGGGGAGGTGTCAGTGTGGAGGTGGTGTGTCAGTGTGGGAGGGTGTCAGTGTGGGGGGTGTCAGTGTGGGGGGGGTGTCAGTGTGGGGGTGTGTCAGTGTGGGGGGTGTGTCAGTGTGGGGGGTGTGTCAGTGTGGTGGGGGTGTCAGTGTGGTGGGGGTGTCAGTGTGGTGGGGGTGTGTCAGTGTGGTGGGGGTGTCAGTGTGGTGGGGGTGTCAGTGTGGGGGGTGTGTCAGTGTGGTGGGGGTGTCAGTGTGGTGGGGGTGTGTCAGTGTGGTGGGGGTGTCAGTGTGGGGGGTGTCAGTGAGTGGGGGAGCGTCAGTGTGGGGGATGTCAGTGTGGGGGTTGTATCAGTTTGAGGGGTGTCAGTGTGGGGGGGGACAGTGTGGGGGGGGACAGTGTGTGGGGGGTCAGTGTGGGGGGGTGTCAGTGTGGGGGGGTGTCAGTGAGACGGAGGTGTGTTAGTGTGGGGGTTGTCTCAGTGTGGGGGGGTTGTCTCAGTGTGCGGGGGGTGTCAGTGAGGGGGGTGTCAGTGCGGGGTGGGGTGTCAGTTTGGGGGGTGTCTCTGTGTGGGGGGGGTGTCAGTGTGAGGGTTGTCTGAGTGTGGGGGGTTGTCGGTGTGGGGGATGTGTCTGTGTGATGGGTGTGTCAGTGTGGGGGGGCATGTCAGTGTGGGAGGTGTCAGTGTGGGGGGGGGGTCAGTGTGGGGGGGGGTCAGTGTGGGGGGGGTCAGTGTGGGGGGATGTGTCATTGTGGGGGGGTTTAGATTAGATTACTTACAGTGTGGAAACAGGCCCTTCGGCCCAACAAGTCCACACTGACCCGCCGAAGCGCAACCCACTCATTCCCCTACATTTACCCCTTTACCTAACACTACGGGCAATTTAGCATGGCCAATTCACCTACCTGCACATCTTTGGACTGTGGGAGGAAAGCGGAGCACCCGGAGGAAACCCACGCAGACACGGGGAGAACGTGCAAACTCCACACAGTCAGTCACCCTGAGGCTGGAATCAAACCTGGGACCCTGGTGCTGTGAGGTAGCAGTGCTAACCACTGAGCCACCGTGCCGCCCAGTGTGGGGAGGAGTGTCAGTGCGGGGGGTGTCTCTGTGAGTGGGTTTGTCAGTGCGGGGGGTGTCAGTGCGGGGGGGGGGGCGGGTCAGTGTGGGGGGTGTGCCTGTGTGGGGGGGTGTTAGTGTGGGGGGGCATGTCAGTGTGGGGGGGGCGAGTCAGTGTGGGGGGCGTGTCAGTGTGGGGAAGTGTCTCAGTGCGCAGGTGTGTCAGTGTGGGGGGAGTTTGTCAGTGTGGAGGGTGTGTCTCTGTGTGGGGGTGTGTCAGTGTGGGGGGGGTGTCAGTGTGATGGGTGTGTCAGTGCTGGGTGGGTGTGTCAGTGCGGGGGTGTGTGTCAGTGCGCAGGTGTGTGTCAGTGCGGGCGGGAGTGTGTCAGTGCGGGCGGGAGTGTGTCAGTGCGGGCGGGAGTGTGTCAGTGCGGGCGGGAGTGTGTCAGTGCGGGCGGGAGTGTGTCAGTGCGGGCGGGAGTGTGTCAGTGCGGGCGGGAGTGTGTCAGAGGTGTGTCAGTGCGGGCGTGTCTCTGTGTTGGGGCGTATCTGTGGAGGCGCGTGTCTCTAGGGGTGTGTCAGTGTGGGGGGTGTGTCAGTGTTGGGGTGGTGTGTCAGTGTGAGGGGGTGTCAGTGTGGGGGGGTGTGTGTCATTGTGGGGAGGTGTCAGTGGGGGTAGTGTGACATTGTGGGGAGGTGTCAGTGTGGGGGTGGTGTGTCAGTGTGGGGGTGGTGTGTCAGTGTGGGGGTGCGTCAGTGTGGGGGGGATTGTCAGTGGGGGCGCGGGTGTCAGTGTGCGGGTGTGTGTCAGTGTGGGTGTGGTGTGTCAGTGTGGGGGTGGTGTGTCAGTGTGGGGGTGCGTCAGTGTGGTGGAGTGTTTGTCAGTGTGGTGGTGTGTGTCAGTGTTGGGGGTGTGTTAGTGTGGGGGGGATTGTCAGTGGGGGCGCGGGTGACAGTGTGCGAGTGTGTGTCAGTGTCGGTGTGGTGTGTCAGTGTGGGTGTGGTGTGTCAGTGTGGGGGTGGTGTGTCAGTGTGGGGGTGGGTGTCAGTGTGGGGGTGGGTGTCAGTGTGGGGGTGGGTGTCAGTGTGGGGGTGGGTGTCAGTGTGGGGAGGTGTGTCAGTGTGGGGGGAGTGTGTCAGTGTGGGGGGAGTGTGTCAGTGTGGGGGGATTGTGTCAGTGTGGGGGGATTGTGTCAGTGTGGGGAGGTGTGTCAGTGTGGGGGGAGTGTGTAGTGTGGGGGGAGTGTGTAGTGTGGGGGGAGTGTGTCAGTGTGGGGGGAGTGTGTCAGTGTGGGGGTATTGTGTCAGTGTGGGGAGGTGTGTCAGTGTGGGGGGAGTGTGTAGTGTGGGGGGAGTGTGTAGTGTGGGGGGAGTGTGTCAGTGTGGGGGGAGTGTGTCAGTGTGGGGAGGTGTGTCATTGTGGGGGTGGGTGTCAGTGTGGGGGTGGGTGTCAGTGTGGGGAGGTGTGTCATTGTGGGGAGGTGTGTCAGTGTGGGGGGAGTGTGTCAGTGTGGGGGGAGTGTGTCAGTGTGGGGAGGTGTGTCATTGTGGGGGTGGGTGTCAGTGTGGGGAGGTGTGTCATTGTGGGGAGGTGTGTCAGTGTGGGGGGAGTGTGTCAGTGTGGGGGGAGTGTGTCAGTGTGGGGGGAGTGTGTCAGTGTGGGGGTGGGTGTCAGTGTGGGGGTGGGTGTCAGTGTGGGGGTGGGTGTCATTGTGGGGAGGTGTGTCATTGTGGGGGGAGTGTGTCAGTGTGGGGGGAGTGTGTCAGTGCGGGGGGGTGTCAGTGCGGTGGGGGGGGTCAGTGCGGGGGAGGGTGTCAGTCTGTGCGAGTGTGTCAGTGTGGGGGGTTCTCACTGTGGGGGGGGTGTCAGTGTGGTGGGGTGTGTCAGGGGAGTGTGTGTCAGTGTGCGAGTGTGTGTCAGTGTGGAGGGGTGCCTGTGTGGGGGGGTGTGTCAGTGTGGGGTGGGGTGTCAGTGCGCGGGGGTGTGTCAGTGTGGGGGTGTGTCAGTGCGCAGGGGTGTGTGTCAGTGTGGGGGTGTGTGTCAGTGTGTGGAGGTGTCAGTGTGGGGGCGCGTGTCAGTGTCGGGGGTGTCTCAGTGTGGGGGGCGTCTCTGTGATGGGTGTGTCAGTTCGCGGGTGTGTGTCAGTGTTGGGGGGGGAGTGTGTCAGTGTTGGGGTGTGTCAGTGTGGGGGGTGTGTCAGTGTGGGGGGTGTGTCAGTGTTGGGGTGGTGTGTCAGTGTGGGGGTGGTGTGTCAGTGTGGGGGTGGTGTGTCAGTGTGAGGGGGTATCAGTGTGAGGGGGTGTTTCAGTGTTGGAGTGTGTGTCAGTGTGGTGTGTGTCAGTGTGGCGGGGTGTGTCACTTTGGGGGATGTGTTAGTGTGAGGGTTGTCTCAATGTGGGGGGTGTCAGTGTGGGGGATGTGTCTGTGTGATGGGTGTGTCAGTGTGGGGGGTCGTGTCAGTGTGGGAGGTGTGTCAGTGTGGGAGGTGTGTCAGTGTGGGGGGTGTCTCTGTGTGATGGGTGTGTCAGTGCGCAGGTGTGTGTCAGTGTGGGGGGAGTGTGTCAGAAGTGTGTCAGTGCGAGCGTGTCTCTGTGTGGGGGCGTATCTGTGGAGGCGCGTGTCTCTAGGGGTGTGTCAGTGTGGGGGGGGTGTCAGTGTTGGGGTGGTGTGTCAGTGTGAGGGGGTGTCAGTGTGGGGGGGTGTGTCATTGTGGGGAGGTGTCAGTGTGGGGGTGGTGTGTCAGTGTGGGGGTGCGTCAGTGTGGGTGGAGTGTGTGTCAGTGTGGTGGTGTGTCAGTGTTGGGGTGTGTCAGTGTGGGGGGGGATTGTCAGTATGGGGCGCGAGTGTGTGTCAGTGTGGGGGTGGTGTATCAGTGTGGGTGTGGTGTGTCAGTGTGGGAGGTGTCAGTGTGGGGGTGGGTGTCAGTGCGGGGAGGTGTGTCATTGTGGGGGTGATGTGTCAGTGTGGGGGGAGTGTCACAGTGTGGGGGTGGTTTCTCAGTGTAGGGTGTGTTAGTGTGGGGGGGTGTCAATGTGGGGAGGTGTCATTGTGGGGGTGGTGTGTCAGTGTGGGTAGGTGTGTCATTGTGGGGAGGTGTCAGTGTGGGGGTGGTGTGTCAGTGTGGGGGGGGGTGTCATTGTGGGGAGGTGTCAGTGTGGGTAGGTGTGTCAGTGTGGGGGGTTGTCATTGTGGGGAGGTGTGAGTGTGGGGGGGGGTGAGAGTGTTGGGGGGGTTGTGTCAGTAAAGGGGCTGTGATGTGTTTGGGGTCGGTGGAGTTGATTTTCTTATCCCCCTCTTCGGGCATGTTACATTCCTATGGCCCCAGGCCTCCTAGCTCCGAGGTAGGGGCATTAGCACTGTGCCCCAGTGTCTTGGTTATTTGCTTCTTCATCTATATACCTACAAGGAGGGTGAATCATAGGCGATGGATTTTGCCGGAGATGGGAATATGGTATTCAACTGGATGTAGGTTTGCTCACTGAGCCAGAAGGTTCATTTCCAGATGTTTCGTCACCTTACTAGGTAACATCTTCAGAAAGCAGGAGTCATCAGCAATGCTTCGCCCAGAGGCTCACTGAAGATATTACCTAGTAGGGTGATGAAACATCTGGAAATGAACCTTCCAGCTCAGCGAGCAAACCTACATCCAGAACCTCAAACTGAGCTACAAATCTTCTGAAAACTCGCTAAAATGTTTACAACTATGAACAAACAGTTCAGTTCCTGTTTTGTATGTTCATGTACTGGCTGGGCACTACCCAAGGGGTAGATGCTGTAATAACTGGAAAAGAGACTCAGTTTCCTTGCCATGTTGTTCCCTTTCTAAGGCTGCACTGCAGGAATTGAAGTCACAACATCAACCAGCACCAAAGGAGAATGGGCTAACCAAAATCATCATGGAAATAGCCAGCTATCAAGCCTCTGTAAGTAACCAGCATGATCAGGAAACACTGCAAGAGACTGACCACCTTTTGGTTTAATTTTGTCCCCTTCATGCCTTGGTTGGCAGACTTCCCATCAGGACAGCACAATGCTATTTAGGAACAAGGTGAGCTCAGACTCTAACCCTGCTCTGTCTGCAAGCTGAGCAACTTATGGACCCTGGGGTGAGAGGTGAGCAGGAAGACCGATATGAGGGAAAATAATAGCAAAGGCTGAACGGATTGGAGTCTTCCTTCAGTAAAAGAACTGAGGGCTATCGAGATAAGACACTCATAAACCGATGGGGCATCCAGGAGAAACATCTTCCTGGAGAGAGGTCAAGGGGAACTGTGTTGAGATGTTAAAGTGTAAGCTGCATAAACAAAGGGAAAGGATATAGTGATGGAGTGAGATGAAGAGGAAATGGGAATGGTCTTGTGTGAGTCAAATGTAACAAGAATTCAGTACCAAATTCAGCTGAGTCTCAAGAAGTTTCACAGAGGATTCCGGAGCAGTGACTGACCTTGTGATAAACTACAGCTTGATTGGACATCACTTAATGTGCTGTTTTATTAATCCACAGAGGAGGAGATCCAACCCAATCCAGTGCCGTCTCGCACTCTCCAAACAGATCAGCAGGTTCAAGTTGCCCATGGATATGAGACAGTTGGAAGGTTAGTGTCCACCTAAGCCATTCAATCTCATTGTCACAGATAAAGTAAACACAAACCAATGATTTTTTAAAAAGATTGATGAGATATGGTGTCATTGGTTGGGCCAGCATTTATTACCCATCCTCCATTACCCAGAGGGCAGTGGGAGTCAACCACGTTGCTGTGGTCTGGAGTCACATGTAAGCAGACCGGATAAAGATGGCAGATTTCTTTCCCTGAAGGAAGGACATTCGTGAACCACTTGGGTTTTTTCAATAACCAACAATGATTTCATGATGACCATTCAACCATTTGATCAGACTACAGTTTAATTGAATTCAGATTTCATCATCTGCTATGATGGGATTTGAACCCATGTGGGGCTTCAGATTACAATTCTAATGGCACTACAGCATCCCCAGCGTAGGTGAGTCTGTGCCTCCCAGAGTCTGACTCCGGAATTTGGGAAGGTTTGAACAGCAGCACCATTTGCCTCTCCGGGGAACAGCCATTGCAGGGTTTCAGCACAGTCAAGGAAAACGTGACACTTTAACACAGAGGAGGTACTGCACAAAATGATGACCACACCCTAGTCGTCATATTTCCAACAATCACTAGGCAGCAATCTTCTGAGTTTGAACCTGTATAAGGAGCTGTTCCCTGTATCAAATGCCATACTGTACCTATCCTGTGTTTGAAGAATCTGGTTGTGAATGTTTGACCGGGATAGTGCAGAGTGTTTTATTCTTTATCTAAACTCCTGCTTTCCCTGTCCTGGAACATTTAATGGAGGGTATTAGAGGATGCTGTTAAGCATTACCTCCTTCCTGCACTTAGTCTCATTGTCATTTCAGATTCGACCAACAACAGTGGTGTGATCAGCAAACTAGTAAATGGAGTTGGCGTGGAATTTGTTTAGTCAGGAGTGCATAGTAGGGGGCTGAGTATGCTTTGTGGAGCACCAGTGTTCAAGGTTATCATGGAGGAGGTATTGACATGTTTACTGACTGCAGCCTGTTGGTCAGGAAGTTGAGAATCCAGTTACAGAGTGGGGAACAGAGACCAGAGTCCTAAACTTTAGAGATGAGTTTGTTTGGAATTATGGTGTCAAATCAGAGCTGCAGACTATAAGTAGGAGGCTGATGTAGGTATCCTTGTCGTCCAAATATTCCAGGGATGAGTGTAGGGCCAGGGAGATGATGTCTATACTGGACCTGTTGTACCGGTGGACACATTACAAGGGATCAAGACAATCTGGGAGGCTGGAGCTAATGTGAGTCATGACCAACCTCTCAATGTACTTCATAATGACAAGTGTCAGTCACCAGGTGGTAGGCATTGAGGCACACCACATGGGTTTTCTTTGACACAGAGTACATTTATTTTCAGTTCAAAAGAGTCACATTTTACTCATGATCTAAACACTGTGATTGCAGCTCTTTCACCTCAAGGCTACCTCATGAAGTACTGCACCATTTGTAAGAGGAGACAGGTTCTGTACAAGAGATCCTTTGATAGATTCAACAAGAACAGAGATGGAACCCTTTCATTCCAGGTAATAACAAAGTGCCAACCATCTTTAATTGCTGTCACACACCAGACATGAGATTTAAATGGGATTGTCTGGATTTACAAGTGCAGGAGTGAAGTGCTGCATTTTTACATGTGGTGAGTGTATGAAATAAACTGTCAGAGGAAGTGGTGGAGGCTGGTACATTTAAAAGGCAACTGGACGGGTATATGAATAGGAAGGGTTTGGAGGGATATGGGCCAAATAGGACCAGATTAAGTTAGGATATCTGGTCGGCATGGATGAGTTGGACCAAAGGGTCTGTTTCCATGCTGTACATCTCTATGACTCTATGTGCAATTTGTAAGAAATGTTCCAACAATGCAGCACACCCTCGGCGCCGACACCCCCCCCCCCGACAGTGCGGCGCTCCCTCTGCACTGACCCTCGGACAGCGCACTGGAAATTTTGCTCTGGACTAAGGATTGAATCCAGAAGTGTGCTTTGCACCCAGACCCTTAGTTGTGACTGTAACACCTTCTTTCCTAGGAAATGGAGAAAGCTCTGATGGACTTGTACTGTAACAGTATCTCTTCCCAACATATCCGCCAAGTAACAAGCATCCTACTGCTTGATGAAAACACCAAATTCACATACAAATTGTTCTTTTCACTCTGTGCTCTCTCTGAACGCATCCTCTACAATCTGTTTGAGTAAGTAAACATTAATTTCCTTCCAAACTGTTGTGTTCATGTTAGAGGGACCAGTCCTTCACCTGCTGGTCAGTTTCTCTCAGTACAGGGAAGCAAGCACTGAAACTGAACCAATCCTCTTGCAGTAGGATGGACCAAACAGGTTACACAATTCATATTTCAGGGAGGGTTTGATTCTATTAGGGGCAAATGGGCAAGTGCGGTGTGCGTATGGTTGGTGTGAAGGGCAGTGCTGAGGAAGTGCAGAACTGTCAGAGGATCTGGATTGGGAATCTTATTGAATGGCAGAGCAGATTCAAGGTACCAAATAGTCTACTTCTGCCATTTTTCTACGTATTGAAACGTGCAGGTGGCTCCCACACTTAGCCACAACAGCAAATGTTTTAGAAACCACTCAAAAACACAAGCTTTACTTTGACAAGTTGCAAAGGCTCAGGTTTGCCCACCACTTCCCTGATCCAATTCTTGCTCACCCTAACAACTCACATCAAGTATCTTGCACATTACCACATCAACTGGAATCTTTCAGCCACAAAACCCCAGGCACTCTGCATTCATACTTCAGCTTAGAGTGATATGCCACTTTAGAGACATAACAGAAAAGTGTTTTTAAAAGCAAACCACTTTTAATGCTGTTCAGCAACTCCTTTAACAAGGGGGCAGATCCCTCATTGATGACAACAGTAATTATCAGCTCCCCAAAAGTAGTGCCTTTGGGGCTGAACATGCTGCAGGACTGCCTCCGAACCTACTTGATGTAGCTGCTCAGTATTGAATGCAGGAGGTCCGGTTATCCTGTGTGCTCAGGGCAAGAACAGGAAACGGCCAATGTTCTGCCCCAGAGATTCAATTACCTTTGTGGTGCTGCTAGCTGAAATGGGTATGGTAAAAGTCACAGCATGAATGGTAATTAGCAAGTTTGAATAAAGAGATCTCATTCTTTCCCCAGGACGAAGGATGCTCAACGTGATGAGCATAGGGAGAAGCACCACGTGGAGAAGGTTGATTTCAGTGGCTTGAAATGGAAGTTTCAAGGCTGCCAAGTCAGTGATGAGATGAAGAAACTCATGTATCTTCTGTAGATGTGGTAATTCCTAGTTAATTCCCAACTCTTGCCTCTATGAAGTGCTGCAGTGGGATCAGTAAATAGGCCAGAGATTTCATTGTCAGTACCACAGGCAGTTGCTGTTTTGAAGATGCCTCTTCAGTTGCTTTATCCACTTCCTTTACTCCTGCACCGAAACAAGATGCATTGCACTGGCTGGCATAATGCTTCAACCTGCTTCATGCAGAAAAAGTGCATTTAAAACCAAAGCTAAGCAGCAACTCACCACAACTTCCTTCATCTCAAAAAGTCCACAGATGCTGGAAGTCAGAAACAAAAACAAACATTGCTGGAAAAAACTCAGGTCTGGCAGCACCCATGCTTCAGAACAGTTCTGAAGGATCAACGGATCTGAAATGTTAATTTGTTTTTATTCATCGATGTTGCCAGACCTGCTGAATATTTCCAAAAAGTACTGTTGTTCCTTCATCACCCATCTAAAGCTTTGAACAGATCCAAATTCTAACCAAGGCAGTTACTGGTTACATTCTGTACCATGTGTCTCAATTTCAACACAGTTATGGTTTGGCAGTTGCTTTGAATTATAACCTGTACTGTTTCCATTCAATTAAGCTTATTTTATTATACTGCTGCTAATCAATATGTGCCTTTATTAAAGAATTTGATATGCTGACATTACTTGGAATACTGCCATCATTAATTCATTGCAAACACTGGATTTAAAGGCTAGCATCATTTGGCTGATAATCTAAACATGTTCAGGCACAGTTTCAATGCTCCACATGACAATTCCTAGAAGCATGGCATTCCAACTGGAATCAAAAAACATATTGACTTGGATCCCATTTACAACCTCCTGAGAAAAAGAACAGGAAATAACATCGTCACCCCAAAGAAGCCTAAACACAAATAAAAGCAGGCCATACCAACAGTGCTTCACTGGAGGCTTACTGATGATGTTACCTAGTATGGTGACAAGATGTCTGAAAACAAATCTTACAGCTCAGCGAGCAAACTTACACCCATTTATCTTAATCTCCAGAGACATAAATTGTGATGATTTGAAGTTTGCATTCATGTTTGTTCTGATGAGTATTAAGGCAAAAAACTCTGGCAACATTTCTCTCTGTTCAGCAATAGCTGTTAAATTGCTGCCAGGAACCCTATAGGTTACCAGGTATTGCTGATCAATGGCACACTGATTAGTGAGTCCATATTGGAGATAGTCGATCTATCAAGAAAACTGTTCTGTGCTGAATGGAATCACTCATGTCATTGAAGCTACACCCAGGGAAGCAAACAGCATTCTAGCCTTGTAAAATAGAGAAGTGCTCTGAGTTGGTGTTACAGAATATACAGGGTATACCAGTGTCAAACCTTTTGACAGTTTCTAGTCAGGAGTAACCCCAAAATGTGTGCCATTCTCCTTTCCAGAAGCATATCTGTGCCAGATTCACACTGTCAACCTCACCAATACCGTAATTCCACCGCTGGGACAAAAGTTTTCCAACTTCTCATTTTTAAAGACTTGCCCCAACAGAATTAGAACACTTTAAAAGATGAACAATTAACCCATAAACATTTGAGTAATCTGCATTAGGTCTCAGTTTCCCAAACAATTAACCAGAATCCCTACTCATGTACCCCATCAAGGGCAATGCCATCCCTTCAGAGAGTGGCTTCTATGAAAAGGTAGGCAAATTTGAAAGGAAATTTAATTTGTTCTATACCAGCCAAGGTAGATAGTACAAATGCATATTAGTTAGATCATCATGAGAAAAAGCACTACTTGAGGCACTAGTTTAAGTACAATGAAAATGTTTTTCTTAAAAACTTGATAAAATAGCAAGTGACGTTTTCTTAATTGAGCTTGAAGCTAACACTGCAAATATCTTACATTGCAGCTTCATTCTAGTTGTTTAGCATACTCAAATATAGCACCAACTCTTTAGATCCTGTTATTTAATATATACTACATATTTTAGTCCCTTACGAATCTTAAGTATCTTGTTTACCATTTTGGTACCCGTAACTTTATTTACTATACTCAGACAAATGAGTAATCTCACCACTGCACAAGAAGTTGAGAACATTTTGTTTAATTACAGTAAGTGTTACACAACATACTACAGTGGATCACTGGTGGCAATGCTCATGGAAATAAGTCATTGCTCATTTGCAATAAGTCGCAGGAGGCCAGGGCTGAAAAAATTAGAACAATTACGATCAATTATAGCAATAGATCATGTCAGGAAAACAGGTGGTGAAAATATCAAACAGGAACACAGATGGGGAATGTCAGTGACCAATGGTCAAAAAATTAAAGATAATGGAAACAAAACTAAGTGGACAGCCAAGAACTTGTAAGCTGAACAAATTCCTTTCAAGGAGTGAAACTTAAATGGCAAAAATTTTATGGGCAAAAATAGAGAAAATTTAACCATATTCAAAGACAGTGGAACAAGTATATAAAGGTTTTGGGAAATTAGAGAAAATCAGCATGCTTTACAGAAACAATGTTAATCATTGGCAAAAGACTCAATGAAACTCTCTCACTACCTGAAAAGTCCTCAGTTATACTTTTATATCTCCAATCTACTTCTTCGTGGTGATAAATCATTCAAATATTAAGCTCTCTGAAAAAGATCTCAATGACACTTTCCTGATCTACACATCAAATTATCTTCTAACACCAGTAGTTCCTTCCTAGAATGATGTTGCATTCGAGCCTTGCTTTATACCCATAGCCATCTTCCAAATACGATCCATTGATATTAAATTTACTGGTCTACAGCTTTCATTGAGTTCAACTCTTAAATAATAATTTAGTTACCAATTATCTAGTATACCACTCAAATTGAGAGAAATTCAATTTTCCATCTACCTAGCATTGCTCCTCCATTTACTGAGTATTTTGATATTTATGTCTGCTACTCAGCTGAAATAGACTAATACTCAGATCATTGATTACTAATTATGTGATCTCTAGCTGAAAGGTTCGCTGGTATTTTTTCCACACTATTTGCTTTAAAACCTTAAGTATTGAAACACTCCACCAACATTGCCCTTGCTAGGTGACTACCATCATTCTCAAAACTATACATACATTTTGGCAACCAGTATCTTTTGACTTTATTTCAGCTGGGCTCTCAAATCTCCATTCTGTTCTCTAGTCTGGTTGCTTGCACTTGCTTTATTTTTCCTGGGCTGCTTTTCCAACAACTCATCAAGGAGACAGCTTATTCGCAGGCTGTAAGGAAGGGGTCTCCAACCATTAACTGACCTGCTCTCCTTTGAAGACATTTTGCTGAAAAATTAATCACAGCTTTAATTGTTGTAATCTATAGTCCTTGCAGTACCACTCCAAGATCAGTGCTCCTCCTTTCTTTTCAGCAATTATTTGACAGTTACTTCACAATAGATTGATTTAGTGGGGAAAATAAGCATTTGTAATTTATCAAATGTGTGATATGTACTTATTGTATTTGATGTGGTAGCTCAGATTCATAAACAATTCCTAGAGGGACAATCCAATGCAGACAGATCAGGGGCAAGATTCTGCTCAAGTTTTTGAACATGTTTTCCAGCTGGTGTCTGATTGAAGGGATCATTACCTCAGACATTAAATGGTCACTGGATATTGAGGTTTTGGCTGAAGTTCTGCTAAATCCACTGAGATTCCTAAGCTAAGGAAAGAAGGTAACCCATTCAATTACTATCGAATAGCATTGCTAAAGAGATGGTGCAACTGCCTGGGACAAGGACAAAACTTGCTCCATTTTATACACTTCAGAATTTTTGGTAAAGTAGCAAACGATTGCTGACATCAGTAAAACTGAAAGCAAAACCAACTAATTGTTTCGGGAGAGGACAATAATTGCTTCATCTCAAAAATCAACCTGGTACAATAGCCAGGATGTAGTGGAGGAGACTAGGCTGCACTGGATTCTTCAAATTATACCAATGACCAAAACTACTGCCAGCTAATACCAACTTTCCAAAAGAATATTTTCTGCAAGTCAGTTTAACTAACACCAAAAAGGTTCTCTTACTTTTCTCACTCCCTACAATCTTGCTTCCAATTCTGGCACCAAAATCAAGAGTATTCGTAATATACTGAACAGCAACACTCCTCCTTTCATTTAATCTTCCTAATCACTGTGTTCTCTTTTCAAAGTCTGTAAAACAAACAGGCAACGCAGAGTCACAGACAGGATAAACAGCAAGAGATCTTAATTTAGGTTCTTTTATTTAAGTTTAATATTAATCCATGCTGTGTTTCAGTAAGAAGGATACAGATCTGTATCGGTGGCTCCAGTCAGATATATCCAGTAGTACAAATTAGCTTCAAGTTACACATACTGAACAAAGAGAGAAAGAGAAGGGGTAGGGAGAAAAAGGAGGAGTGGGTAGGAAAAAACCAAAACTTGTTTTAAGCATGCAGGCTTCAACAGCAGCTCAAACACGACCTGCTCTGCCAGGATGGACAAAAAAACAGCAAAGGACTATCTATGGATTGTAACTGTCATCTGCTATCCTTAGGATCAAAAGCACTGAAGAAAAACACTGCACATCAGGCTCACAGACTTTCAGAGCAAGCTACTTAACTGCTCACAAATACAGTTTTATTTGTTTAGCCACACTAATCGCTGCAAGTATTTTTTCTGGGGAATAAAAATAAGCAAACCAACAGCATGCAGTCGCTAAGAAGATTTGGTGTGCAAGATGCACAACACACTTAAAAGGGTTTTTTTTGGGGGGCAGGGGGTGGTGCTCACAGCACACAGGTTCGGTTGTCATTCTTTGCAATTCATGACCAACCAGCAATTAAAATTGAATGCTCAGATCTCAAGTGGTTAAAAAAAGTGCAGGCATGAACTATTCATAAAGCTGCATTAAGTAGAATTGAACAGTTGTTTCAAAACAATTTCCAAAGAATTATGGTAGCTAGTCAAGAAAGCAGGTCCCAGTTAAACATCCATAGAGAGACAGCATTGCTTTTAGATTTTATTTTAACCAAGTAAAAAATAAAATAAAAAACAAAAATAATCCTCGGAACCCAAATGGGCACATAGCTAATTCTGAGGTCCAGCACCAACATCAAATTTACTGGTTCTCAGCTTGGACTAGGACTGTAGGGAGGGACAGGAGAGGGGCAGACAGGGTCTTCTCATTCGCCATGTCTTCTCACTGATTGTCGTCATCAACATCTTGCACCACATCTTTACACGGTTCCTCACCTGTACAAAAGGAATGAAGTAAGATAGATAATTAATTTACACACCCGCTGCACAATTAAACACCAGCTACATACTCCTCAGCAGCAGCTTTCACAGATAACATGCAGCTTTTTCAACATAGGCTGTTGCATTCCAGTGACTAAAGCCATGGTCAATTTGCCCCAACCCACCTTCCACTTAGGGCTTTGTTGTTCTTCAATCCTGAGAAGTGAGCTGGATTCTAACTTGGTTCAGCTAATAAGCTTTTGTTTTTAAAAGGTGATCAGTATGCATCACACCACCCCTAAAAAGCCAGGATGATGAATAATGATCAGCATGTATGACCAGGTCATAGGAGAGTTTGACATATCACTCAGACATAAAGCCTCAACTGGAAGAGCATGTCAGGGCAGAAATGAATATATAAACAGATCTACTCAGTTCAATTATTCTAAAAACATAAATTCTAGTAAAAACTGCATTCAAAACAAGGCTTTGGAGAATGTGTATTCAGCTCCACAAGCAAAAAGCAGACAGGGAACTGTCAGACTCTAAATTCTTGTTGCCATGTTCAGACCAGAAATGACAGCGTTTGGAAAATCTGGTGGATGCTACACCTCAAGCATTAGCAAATGCATTTTTCAATAATGGGACTAGAGGCCACAAATTTCTTCATTAAAAAGCAACCTGTGTGTTACTGTAACATAGGCATTAGCCAGCTTACTTTGGAATGGATTAATACCAGTTAGAATAGAACAGGATGGAAGCTCACAAGTACAATCTGCTTTCCCATACAAGATCGAGGTAGGTAATGATAATCTTCTAGAAAGTCACTCACTCCCTTTAGGAAACCTTTTCTGTCATTCATTACAGAGGCACACATCCCATTCCCAATAATTCCAGCCAAAGATGTGTACAAGGAGAGACACGCAGAATACCAATTCCTCAAACTTCTCATAACTCTATTTCATGACTTGGATTTTAGTCAAACTTTCCACAATGAAAAGTTTATCTAGAAGCAGAGGGAGGTATCAGAATTACTACCTAGGAAGAATTTGACTCAGCAAGCTGCTGTTTTGATTTCATCTTAAAAATTTTTGGGCTTGCCTCACTGTGGAGCAAAACAGGGGACAACTTCTAATGCCTGAATACTTGCTGCAGGAGCAGGAAATGTGACTTGCATCAACAATTCAAACTGCTTTTAAGCATGTTTTATCATCTGAAAATAGCATAAAGCAATGGTTGCTTGAATTAGGTTATGCATTATCTCTAAGCTAAATATTGGTACTATTTGCAGTGTCATTTTAAATTCCAGAAATTGAGGTTGATAAATTTTACACTTTCACTCCCACCAAAAAAAGCACCTGAATATCGGTTAAAACAAAAGCAAATTTTTCTTCCCTTGCTAAAGGGAAACAGATATCTGGAATATCAAAGCTATTGCATTGGTTTAATTCCAGTGCTTCTAAATTGCAAAGTCATGATCTAAAAGCTATAGCAGTAACTCAGCCAATCATTAGCTAAACAAATTACTTGAATAGGTCGGAGATATCAGAGAGAGATCTTAAATTCAAGAACCACAGCTTTAGAAGTACTGTACACCACCATCTTTTGTATTTTACTAGGTCCAGAGCTCAAGTACCAATTGTGGGCAATGCATGGATTAAAACTATTTTCAACATGTAGGAAAGAGACTGACCAGACTGATACCAAAGAAAACAAAGCCCCATTCATCAAAATCAAATTCAAAGGTTGTACACCAGATAGTGTCCCAACTCTGGGAGCTACATTTCAATCTAGTCAAAAACAATGAAACAGGCCTTGCATGTGAAACTGATTATTTGTAGCCCCACTGCTGGAAAATACAAAGCATGAGTCTGTTTACAATTCCGGGTTTGCCAGACAATTTAATGACAACTGACATGAACAGTGTCACACTGATGCAAATGTGCGCTGGAGTGAATTAAATGTAACTGATGCTGTGTGGATAGAGTCTGCTATACTGCATGCTGCATTAAACTGGGGGTTGCAGAAGTCAGGGAAATTAAGCATAGGATTTTATTGCATAGACTTCAAATGTTGGTTGGCGAGGGTGTCAGACTACCCTCTTCAGCTCAGAGCTCAAGTACTCCATGGTCATTTGGGCACACACAAATGCTCAAAGGTTTGACAGCTGGTGTGCCTTAGCACAACATTATCATTTGCAATGAAACACTATGGACTTGGAAAGATTTTTTAGAATTCTACTTCAGTGTGCTGGTGGTAACCTCCCTTTGACAGGGATGGGGGCAATGAAAATAGTTTGAATTGGACTAGGCCTAACAGAGATACTTCACCCAATGTTTCAATCGACCAAGCTCAAGCAAGGGACAAGTGAATTAAGTACCTCATAACCAGATTCAGAAGTCAACTACTCTTCTACATCACCATGAAACTATAAGGTCCCAATGAAAACAGCCATGATGCAGGGCATTATTATCCCAGTCTGTTGTATGCCGATTGTGACAAACTACAACACCACAGAAATTCACAAGCAGCTGAAACCACAAACTGAAGTCCAAACATGCCCACTTGTTAAAATGCATCAGAGTATGCCCAATACTTTTAGAATGCTGAGGCAGACCTAGCTGTGAGACAAGCCACACAGGTTAATTCAAAGTTGAGGCAGATGTCACAATACCAGATAAATATGAAAACCACAAATCCAAGATTAAAAATGTCCTTCTTCTTACTGGCCTTGGTTTCTGTGGAGTTAAAAGTTAGTGATGGAGTGGGGCTTTTTTTTCTGCTGTACATTGTGATGCTTTCTTTCCCAAATCTGAGCCACCCAAAACTAAGGGCATACTAGCACATTCCACCACACCCCACAACTCTGATGATGTCATTTTAAAGTAGATTCTAGAAGGGCAGAAGCACAGGAAATACCTGAATTTCATTTGCCAGCTTCAAATAGTTTATCAAGATACAGCACACAAGGCTCAAATGCCCCAATGAGCTAATACAATAAGAATCACAAAATAGGCCAGATTCAGCAACTGACTGACATTTGCCCCAACAGTGACACCATTTTCTCTGGGATAAGGCCCTAACAATACATCATGAAAACTTAACTTTAAAATGGTATTGTGACATCTCATGATATGACAAATGCTTGGCATTCTCAATGACTTACAAAGTACAGTTTACAGGGGGAATGAATGGTTCATATCCTTTAGGAATCTATTCAGGAAGGAGAAAGGAATGGAAGAAAAAACAGGAATGTGAATACTAAAGAGGAAAATGAAACAGTACATAACAAATGGAACATAAGTGAAACAGGAGAATCCTCAATGAAATGGGAAGATGTATGGTTATTGGGACTGCTTTTCACAATGTCAACTAATGTCACCTGGGCTCAGAAAGCGATCATTCATTCAGCAACAATTAGTGGAGAAACTGCCAAATGCAGACAATATCATTAGTCAATACCATTAAGGCCTATGTTTGTTTGTTCCCACAGGTAAAAGTTGTCTCTATACTAGAGCACAGGAAACAACTAAAAGAATATGGTGCATTGGGACAGGAAATAAAAGCACGATATATAGTGTCACACTGACTCCCAAGTTATATTGGAACTGAAACCTCAAATTAGAATTGATTAAACTCAAATTCAGACAAAAGCTGAGGTAGTTCTGCTTTAAAAGGATACTTCATCCATAATCAACATGTTGTAAATGCTATCTGAACTCATCCTCAGACAAGGCAAAGATAAATTGCAATTTCATTGTTTTGTCTATTTTGGTAAATTCTCAAATCCAATTGTAGAAATCATATGATGAAACTGAGTGCTCACCAAAGCGCTATTTAGCAGATTAAACAAAGTTCACCATTAACTCCACACGACCAAGCTCTCTCTCTGATCAGAACCCACGATATCTGAATTGAGAGCACCAGCACATGGTACGAGGATGGTATAATCTGGTCTCAGGTTACATAAAGTAGGTATACTCTGTGAAGACTAAGTCTTCTACAGTTCCCAAACAGCTAGACAATAATCAACAAGAAAAAACTCTTTCAGAATAGGGAATAAAGCACATATTCACAGCAAAGGGAGAATCAGAAGCTTAGACTTGAAAACATTTTCATGGACTCCAGGCTCAACAGCAGACTTGAGTGGCTCAATGACTTAATCCTGATTATATGCCCAGCAGAGTCAAAGTTTCAACCCTTCCAAATGTTAAAAGTTGAGTTGGGCCAAGTTCAATTCCAACTGGTTGAGTCCTTTGATCAGATTAGAACACAATTCTCCCAGATAATCAGCAGACATTTTGTTTGATTAGACAGCAAGGTAATGCAGAAGAGATTCAATAGCTCATCTTATTTATTTTCTATTTCCCTTTGAATACACTCACAAATGAAATATCCCACGCATCAAAAAGCCTTCCACTACTTTGGCAATAATTATTTGATATGCATGGACAAGTGCAGACAAGAAATCCTGAAGAATCTCCTCAGCTTCTGGGGCACAGATTGAAATACCCCCAAAAGAATGAGATACCCCCTCCCACCAATGTATTGGTGTCAGTGGGCTGAGGACGAAGAACACCGAGGCAATACAAAAAAGGGAACTGATTGCATTTAGCAAATAAAAAGATATGGTTCTGTGGAAATCAGAAGTATTTGCTGGTTACGTACCATCTCCCTGCATGTCTGAAGTCCATAGTGTCAAGTTGTCACGTAACAACTGCATAATGAGTGTAGAGTCCTTGTAGCTTTCTTCACTCAAGGTGTCCAGTTCCGCAATTGCATCATCAAATGCTGCCTTTGCCAATCTGTGGGGTGAAAATGATTTTTTATATTGGTGCTTCAGCTAACTTAACTACATTTGAAAAGCCAGACTAGCACTTAGCATTTCAGTCTCAACAGTTAATATTCAGTCTTACCAATTTCAGTATGGTGGTTCATTGGATAAAAACTGTAACCATTATGCATTAGCTACCTCCCACATTGGAGATGAATAGCCCATTAATCTGTTTTGGCAAATCTGCATGAGGGACGTTAGCCAGGTCACCATCAGAAATCCCTTGAAAATGTCGACAGAATCTTTTAACATTCACTTAACACCCACCAACCCACAGGATTAAGACAGGACTTCAGTTTAACATCTTCAAAGGATAGTGTCTAAAATTGTAGCTCTCCAGTACTTCATTGAAGTATTTGCCCAGAGGTGATCTAAACCTTAACTTAGGACTAGGTTGACAATTTGCCCACCATAGTTGAAGCGTAGGCTCTCTTCCCTGTCTTTACAAATATGGTTACTCCAATAAGGTAGCAGAGGTAATCTAATGTGGCTCAGCAACCTTAGGAGAGAAGGCTACAACTGGAAACCTAAATATCTGTTGTTCTAGTTTTTATGCATACTGTGTACATACCTGCAGGCACGGTCAGGAGAGTTGAGAATTTCATAGTAGAATACAGAGAAATTCAAAGCAAGGCCTAAGCGAATGGGGTGTGTTGGTGGAAGTTCTGTCATTGCAATATCACTAGCCGCCTTGTATGCAACCAGGCTGTTTTCTGCTGCCTCCTTCCTGTCATTCCCTGTTGCAAACTCTGCCAGATACCTGTGGTAATCACCTTTCCTGTAATTAGAACAAAGGACAATAAGACCAGTCGCAACAACTAACGAATGGTTTGTTAACTATAATATAGTTCAAAGCAAAGCAAGGGCACACAGCGACTCATCCGAACACTGGTGAATGACTTATCAGATATTACTGAGAAGCTCGATTTTTGGCTAATTTCTTTCCCCTCTCTCTGTTAGCTAGGGCACTTGGCTAACTGCAGTTGTCCTAAATACATCTCTGATCAAGGTCAGGTAATTCAGCACAGGTCAGTAATTCTATTTGTGCCTTTTACTTCACCACCACTTTAAGCAGCGATTTTTACTGACCAGACCATTCTAGGAACACCTATTATTTTGTTAGTGTATTTTTCTTTGGCTGGAAGAGGAAATGAATTTTTGCCTATAAATTCTGCTTTACTACAATAGTACTTTTATCTACAGTGCAACAATAGCGCACAACTCGGAGGTGACAGGTGAGCATAGTGCAGCATGGAAATCTAGCATACCCCAAAATACCCAGTACGTACATTTTATAGTAGAAAACCTTTGACTCTCCGGTGTTGGCAGCA